>NW_022991210.1:0-22997 GCF_902827175.1 Gymnodraco acuticeps | reverse complement strand
TTGATAATCACAGGATTAGTGACCCATGACTTATTGCTGGTGCAAACAAGAGTTGGCTTAACCCATGCTGTCCAGTGCAAGCCAATGTAGGCTATAGGCCAACCAAAGTAATTTAAGAGAGAGTTGTACACTTTTTTCATATGTGTGACGTTTGCACAGTAGTCGACATGCTCTTTGCTGTGTTTTGTTATATTATACATCATTATAGGCTGGTATGCATGTAATGATTGTTTTTCCAACATTGGCTATAATTAAAATGTTATAATATCCCTTGATCATATGACATGTGAAAATGGTAGCTCACAGGGAAAAACCTACAAAGAACCAACATATATTTCCTTTAGGAGGTTGTAAAGACCAGAGATTAAAAAAAGGGTATTATTGGAATGACATATGACAGTTCTTTTCGTCCAGCAAACAGTTCAAAACCCACCGATAATCAATTGACAAACACATAACACAAAGAAATTCAGCATTATCCTCACAATTGAGAAGCTGGAACTATGTAGTGTTTTAATAGGTTATCAAAAATATTTGCTCGTTAATTGTGATTAATTATCTGCCAACTAATCCATGAAATACAATTCTATCATCTCATTTGACCCACACACAGAAAGCCTTTCCCATGGGAACCATTTAATAAGCTTCATATCGGCTCCTAATTACTGATACAGTTTGCTTTTATATATCAGCCTACTTTTAATCGTGTGTTATCTAGTGGAGATATTTGTATCGGTGCACTTCAAAGGCATGA
Source organism: Gymnodraco acuticeps (assembly GCF_902827175.1). Taxonomy (NCBI): domain Eukaryota; kingdom Metazoa; phylum Chordata; class Actinopteri; order Perciformes; family Bathydraconidae; genus Gymnodraco; species Gymnodraco acuticeps. The sequence continues at coordinate 22,243 of NW_022991210.1, read as the reverse complement.
TACAACGCTAGCTATTTGAAAACAGACAACCAAAAACAGCCATGATGCAGGAATGGTTAAGAAAACTCTTAGAAAGACTTTGTTCAACAATCACTTTTTGTAGTACTCTGGGCACATGCTGATTTTGCACCATCTCTGCCAGCATGATTATTTCATCAGCCTCCCTGCGTTGACACTATTTGTGTACTTTTCCGAAAACTGGAGCAGTGCATTCCGCTCCACTTAAACCTGTCCAGTACAATGTCCTGTAGTCGAATGCTATCGGTGTCGTGCTGCTCTGTCGTAACGACCCTTCATTCTTTGTTCAGCCTATTAAAATCACAAAGGCCATTAGGCAGGAGGATCATGTGATACAGTACATGAGTGTTTGCCCTTTAATTTTCCTTGTTGTGCTGGTTGGTAGACGCTCAAAGTCCCACATGCAGCTCTTGTTAATGAGACTACTAGCATTCACTGCAAATATTAACTGCATGTGTGTGTGAGTTTTTGAGACGTTTAGTTTACAGTAATGTCTTGTTCCATAATCCTAATAAGAGCAACCCACAAACCATTATTTGACCACACAAGTCACCTACCTGCATTGTTATTACAGTATGAATAGAAGCAACAAGCTAATTGTTCTATGGACAGACAATGTGTATAGAATGAGCAGCTAAATGCTTCTGTGTACAAAGAGGAAGTCCTGCTCCATATCAAACAAGTGAAATGAACCATAAACACTGGAGAAAGGCACTTCTGAGACACAGATAAGTTGTGCAGGTGTGCTGTATGACTGGTTTCTCTGTAAAGCCCTCTAGGAATTAATAAATGACGTTACATATTTCTGTCTGATAGAGAAGAGGAGTGTTGACTCCTCTGTAGACACAGGGGAGGAGGTTCAGATGAGGTAAACTCATGGGTGAAAGCTTTTGTACGTTTGCACACTTGGATTGAAACTTTTGTTGTTCCGCAGTTTCTTGACTCGAAGAAACTGACAACCAACCACAGCATGAACAAATCTTTACTGAAGCGAGTATACAGAGAGTTGGCTGTCTAGTGTTACTGCTGGCAGTGTTTGTAATATTCATGAAAAGCTCTGAACAAAGACAATATACAGTACCTAGTGCACTAGCTTATTCCTTTTTTCTGTTTTTGTGAAACAGCACTCTTATTTATTATAACTTATTTATAGTCAGGTTACACATCTGACTGCTCTATTAGGTTGCACAGATTTGTGTGGTCTACCATCTTTTATGGCAACTCTGCGGAGTCTCTTCTGGGTTTTTCTTTAAGTCTTGGGTGGGTATAACTTAAAAGTACACATTGGTAACAGTTTTTATATTAACATTTTTTTATATCTTGTGTCAATCACCTTACATTTAAATATCCACCTTAAATGCAAACATCAAGTGTACATATCAAGTCAATTCCCACTTAAGTGACACCTCACTATCTGCCAGATGTGACTATTCCCGTTTTTTAATTGTTATGTGTAGGAGTGGGTTTGCTTTGCTGCTGATTCCGGATCATAAAGGCACTCAATTACAGCAGCAAGTTCCACCCTTCCTGATATCCACAACACACGATAAGAAGATAACTGGCTACTGTGTTGAATAATATATACAAAGAACTCTCCAAGTTCCTTTTACACTCACTTTGAAGGTTTCAGTAAGACTTTCAGTTCTTCCACCACTTCTCCAGTGTACCTATTTTTGGTATTGGAATGCGTTGATGCCCTGCATGCGGCTTGAACAACACATGACTGGCCGTATGAAAATCATGAGACTTTTCCGACCGGCTTACTTCAAATATAGCACCCCGATGTGAAAACAAGGAGTCGTAAATACTTCACCATATGGGATATGTCCTTTTTATAGCTGTAGTTGTTTCCTGCTGTGTCATGTTTCACTGCTCATCAATCATAGCCTCAGACAGATGAACATTCTCTGACTTCTCTGATCCACTTTCACTTACCCCACAGTACCTTTTGTGAATTACTCTGCGCCACAGGCTTTCCTCTAAGAAATAGTTTAGCAGAGGTGAAATGGGTGATATAAGTCCATATTCAGATTGTCTTATGATCTATTCAGTGAGTAGAAAGATGACAGTCTTAACATTTGCTTTTCTGTGTGAAATGGTTACTTTTTTTTTTCTTTTTCTGAAGGCAAAGTTTTATTAAATTGCGTTGATTTAAAAAGGAAATGTTTGCAGGAGTATAGAAAACATTTCAGTTGAGGTAACTCACAAAATGTAAAAGTTATTCCCAGAAATCAAAAAATAATATCCATGTAATGGACCCTCTTGTTGACAACATTTGTGTGTTTTTAGACATGCCTGCATGCACAATTATGATTTTGTATATCATGTGGTATATCTTTTTAAAGGATGGTGCTTTAACTCAAATCTGCCAGTGTGTCTCTTTTTTTGTCTTCCATGATACCGTTGCTGAAATTCATCAAATACTTGTTGCGTCTTAAAGGAAGGTTTTCCCTGATCCTGCCTGTATTTTGTAGAAAGTCTAAGCTGTTCTTGGAAGTACTCAGTGTAGTATGCTCATCACAGACATGGAAAAGCACCTGGTGGATTCATATATCTTTTCCACATGTCTCCGTCAGTGCTCAGCTGAGGGTTTTTATGTCCTATCTGTTATTTCCAGTCTGTTAGAAAAGGTTCTCGTCTTACACGCCTCCTGAATAGCATCTCACCTCTTGCTTTAGTGCTTTGAATCACATATTTCTCCGCTCTTAGTTATCTTGGAATTCATTTCAAGTTTACAAAACACCAACATTGAAGCATTAATATTCCATTACTAGTCCACAGTGATGTCTCTGGTGCAGGCTGCAGAGCTCCGCGGTCATCCTAGCAGTTTCAGTGACAGAAGGGACTTTAATAGCCTAGCATTTCTCCACCAGCTGTGCAAAATGTATTGCAGTGATTGCACTTGGGTGTTTGCCACAGAGGCTATTTACACCATGTTTAAAATAGGGTACAGTTTGCCACCACAAGTATTTCTGGAGTCAGAGAGTTCACCCTCTGATCACGTGAAGGTCACTAGGCTATCGGGTCAGATTTAATACTGTGCTGCGTCCTCCTGATATGCACAGATGGTTTCAGAGAGAGCTCACTAATGAATCCTGGGGTGCCAACATGTTTGATGTGCACAGATTTAGTTCTCCCCCTACTCTGTTATCAAGTTAAGGACACACATTTACAGCATGCTGCTTTAATAACACATTTTCTCACTTTTCTTAATGTAAGCTCACCTTTAAATACGTCACTACTTCTTGCCTACTTGGACAATTGCAATTGTGGTTGATTATAGTTTGTGCGGCATTGTAAAAATTGTGTTTTTGTAATGTGAGTTTAGTTTTTATGCTAGATGTAGAAGCTCTTAAAGCTTACTGTGCTGTATTTGCTGCCATTAGCTTGCAGTCTCTCTGAGATCAGTCTTTCATGGTTGAAGCTTTCCAGTAGCTGACTTCTCTCTATCTGATCAGCCAGCCTGTCAGTTATACAAATGTGGGGCCATTTGGTTTGTGCATGTGTTTCAATTGGCTGTGTGTGCGCTCTCACAAGTGGAGACATGTTTTGTGTGGGCCATTAGCAATGGCAAAAAATCATTTTCTGAGAGAAATTGCTCACATTAAGGTCATCGCACCCATTTTGCCTGCACAGACTTGCTAATCTCTTAACGCATGTAAATGTCTAATGATGCACAATATTGGAATTTTAACATTATTATCATAGATAAGTAAATGACTGATATATCCTTTCTTTGAATAGTTCAGTCAAAGCAATGCACAACAATATGAACAGTTCTTAGGTCTGCTGATGATGGTGGTGATAATCATATCTTTCTTTCTCACATTTTCCTCCTTAGGCCAATGAGTGGAACAAGAATGACGAGCGCCTGCTTGCGGCGGTGGAGCACGGCGAGGCGGAGAAGGTGGCTCCACTCCTCGCCAAGAAGGGTGCCAGCTCCGTAAAGCTGGACAGCGAGGGGAAATCAGCGTAAGCATTCTTATTGTTATTTACAAAAGGATAAAAGGAAGATGGCTGTGAATATATTTAGCAATCAATTAAATTCAAATGTTACCATAATTATAGAGTATGCAACGGCTTCTGTAGGATGTATGCGGTAGGTGCTAGGGGAAGCAGCTTCAGTCAAAAAGGAAAAATATTTAGATTATACTACACTAACAAGGTTGCTAACTAAAACCAGAGTAGAACAAGATGTCCAGTTTGCAGACTGTTAAGTAAGATAAAGTGCAGCTTTTAGATAACTACTTGGATCTCAGCTCACACTTTAATAGCAACTTGTTTTAATAAGAAATAGGGTAATTGTGGTAAAATAAAAATGGGTGATTCAATTTAAAAGAAACCTTATCCAGCCCTGGTGATTTTTGTGTTTTCCTTTCACTTCTAGGATTCTTGGGCTTATGCAACCACTTTCACGCTCCACAGCACCATGTTAAAAATGAATGACCAATCTAAAAATGTAGCTTTATTTTTAAGTCCCTGAAAGGTTGACATTTTCCAACATTCATTCAACCTCACTGACTATCAGTGTTGTGAAATCCACTTCATTTCTGCAGAGGGGGTGAAGCGCGTTGCCTCACCAGTTGAGATTGTTGATAACACAGAGGCTCAGTGTTAATATTTGACCTCCTTTCTTTTTTCTGAAACGCAACACCCACTGACCTCAATGTGTTTAGCAGCTCACGCAGAGCCAGCAACATCAAAACCCAGGAACAAATGCAAGGAGAAAGAAATGTGTAGATTCTATCATGCTGAGACCAACACGCAGCCGTTTTTATTTCATCAATAGCTCACATCCCCAACCTTTTGTGAGTCAAAAGCAGAAACACGCACACAAATCCACACTCGCAGGCTTTGTAAATTATGATGAATGTGATGTTTTGGGATCTCAATGCTTCAATCTTTTCATGGCTCTCAAAGGAGGAGTCTACAGTATCTCTATGGGGATAAAACCTGATTGAAAGGCATGTGGGCATAGTTGCCGTGTGTTAGTGTGTGAGTGTGGATCCCATGCACACACCAAGGGAATGCCGGGCATGTTTAGTGATTTTTTTTTCTCTGTGCATTCTGCTCGCTGACCTGGAAAAGGGGTTGTATTGATTTTCTCTGCACACATACGCACAAACAGACAATAATGTGTATGAATAAAAAGTTGTGGTTTTACAAAGGGGAAGGTGCTCTATGAGCAAAGTCGTTGTACTTTGTATGATGACAATAAAGATATATTATTCTGTTTTCCCATCATGACATTCTCAAAGTTAATCTAAATCTAGGAAATATGTAAAATAGCTCTCATGCAAACGTCTTTGTTGTTGTGATTTTATAAAGCCTGACTTTGTTTTGTGTGTGTGTGTGTGTGTGTACAGTCTTCATGTGGCGGCTGCACGTGGACACACAGACTGCCTCGCTGTCATCCTGGCCCATGGAGCTGACCTGTCAATCACTGATGCTGCAGGTATGTACTGCAGTTTATAAAGTAAAGATAAAACGTCTAGGGATGGTTAAGAATTTCAGCATGCTACCATTATTTTCATAGTAATGTGAGTCCAAAAGTCCCACTTCCAAGATGTGTTTGTGTGGTCTTCTCCTACCTTTCATTTTATCAAATTTGGATTAATATATTTCAACTATGCCCTGTCTTTTATTTATGTTCAGGTTTAAATCCGTTGCATCTTGCTGCCAAAAGCAATCACATCGAGTGCTGCAAAAAGCTCATTCAGGTAAGGTGGATGGAATCAAGAATGCTCTTAAAGTACCAATTAAACAATAAAATGTACTTTTCATACTAACTGCCCTTAAAGCAATGTGACAATTTGGTTCAAGCCATGCTTTTTTACACTACGGTCCATCATAAGATACATAGTATTTTATTACATAAAATGACTGTACAGTATTTGTGCACTTTCAACTAAAAGTGAGAAATATGCAGCTGAGAATGTTTTCAGGCCACTCAGCAGGACTGTTCTCGGACACATTGCTTTGTGTCTCCAATAAGGAATGTGTGAACGCAGGAGCATGAGCTGTTGGAAACCTCCAGTACACTCTGAAGAGTCACACTGTTGTGTTAAGATGTCTGACAGCAGACCGTTTCACTGGACCATTCCTTCAGTCTGCTGATTGTGTGTGTGCATCTGCGTAGATCAGCAGACCGCAGCAGGACGAGACACACACACACACACACTTTCACACACTCCTACTGCTCTAATCTGCTGACCTAACTACCCCATGATAGTTTGCAGCATCTGCTGGTACACACATCGACAATTTTAAAGCTCCAAACACCTTTCTGCCCCTGTGCCCCAAACGGCTGGTTCGGCTGCAATCTAACAGCACAGGAAGTTGCAAACTGCTAGCTGTTTGTTTACAACTGACAATCAATAAAGTTGTTATTCCTAAAATGTCACACAGCTACATTTTTGAGGAAAGTTTTAAACCGTTATGATAAATGTAAAAAAAGAATCAAATGATCATACAGACAGAGCAGGTTGATGGAGAGTGGAGACTACATCACAGCAGTTACTCGCATAACTAGAGTTTTACAAAGAAGATTTTGATTCTTAATAATGAATGAATCATTCGTTTGCATGTCTAATATGTTTCTGTTTCCCCTCCAGAGTAAGTGTCCTATCGATGCAGTGGACAGTTCAGGGAAGGCTGCTCTTCATCACGCTGGTAAGTGTCTCAGCGTCCTGAGAGTTAATAAACAAAACTGGTTTTTATTGAAGATTAGCCTGCTTAGACAAGAACGTGGGAAAATATCTTGTGAGATTAGGTTTGAGCTCTGATTCTATTTGGATTAAATCCTCTACAATATTTTGAGAGTGATTAAGCGTAGTATCATCCCAGTTTGTTGTCAAAGGTTCCCACAATGCTTAGCTGTTCATTCAATCCGAACTCTCTCTTACACACCTTATCATTTCTTTCTTGAGCCTGAGATTGAGGACTTGGTATGTTTTAAAGGAGAAGGAAAGTAGACCGATCATGTGCAACCCATCTTTTTTTAATTTGGTCTTTTTGAAATCAGAGAGGAGGATGAAGCAGATGCATATCTAAATGAAATCCTAAGGCTAACTGCTATAGACCACACTGCTATCTCTGGACTTCTTTGTTCATCTTTTCATGGCTGACTTTCTGATTGTTTCTTTTAATCCTCAGCTGCCAGCGGGAACATCCAGACCGTCCAACTGCTGTGTGAACTCAAAACTCCCGTCAACCTAAAAGATGCAGTATGTATTTTTACTCCTTCTTTTTTTCCCAGACTTATTTTCCTGGCAGGATAGTAAGGGGGCCTGAAACGGGATAAAACCCACAGAAAACGGTTCATTCAGTGTGATTCATACCCCTCTCTAGTTTGTTATTTCCAAGGAATGTTCAAGAGAGAGGAATATGTTCAAGAGAGTTGAATGCTTTAGGTTTCTTTTTCTGGCAATTACCAGACAATTGGTCCCGTGTTTGTAACATGATGCTTTCTGCAATTATCTTCTGTAAAATATCTTATTTAACTATTATTATTTACTATTATGTCGCTTGATTTGCTTTCTAAAGAGCAGAGGTAAAACGATATTTGTTTAAAGGTGGGGTAGGTAATTTTGGAGAAACCAGCTAGAATTTGAAAATACACAGCCGGAACAAATCTGCCACTTCCTTACAGAGCCCCTCCTCCAACACACACAAACGCGCACATGACCAATGAGGGCACGAGATAAGTTTGTGCACAGATGGAAGGCTGACAGGCAGGTAGGCCATCCAGTTATTTTAGCCGGGCCGGCTCAGATGTTTGGTTGTGCTTTTTACAGCGCTACGGCTTCCACAGATGACATTTTTTATGGATTTTTTATCAAAGCACTTCAGATATTCATTGCTATCGGGATGTTAAGAGCATTCCATGGAATATAACAAAAAGTGTATCTCGAGCCGGTTTCTCAAACTTACCTACCCCACCTTTAACTGTTTAAATCTACAATATGAACGATACTCTTTAACAGACATTTCCTCTCGTTTGTCCTTATAGATGGAATAATATTTCACAGTGTGTGTGTATGGGTGCCTGTGCATTTATGTGTGAATGTGTGTGAGGTAGGGGGTCAGGGTACTGTGGGAACTTTGCTCTCAAGCCACAGACATGTGGTCTCCATTGCAGTGATGTACCATGCCTGTGTGTGTGTGTGTGTGTGTGTGTGTGTGTGTGTGTGTGTGTGTGTGTGTGTGTGTGTGTGTGTGTGTGTGTGTGTGTGTGTGTGTGTGTGTGTGTGTGTGTGTGTGTGTGTGTGTGTGTGTGTGGTGTGTGTGTGTGTGTGTGTGTGTGGTGTGTGTGTGTGTGTGTGTGTGTGTGTGTGTGTGTGTGTGTGTGTGTGTGTGTGTGTGTGTGTGTGTGTGTGTGTGTGTGTGTGTGTGTGTGTGTGTGTGTGTGTGTGTGTGTGTGTGTGTGTGTGTGTGTGTGTGTGTGTGTGTGTGTGTGTGTGTGTGTGTGTGTGTGTGTGTGTGTGTGTGTGTGTGTGTGTGTGTGTGTGTGTGTGTGTGTGTGTGTGTGTGTGTGTGTGTGTGTGGAAGAAGGGAAGAGAATGTGTTTCCTTTTTATTATCATGCCACAGCTGGCCTGCTGGAGATAAACACACACTCACTCTGTCACACACACGCAGTGGTCTCTAGTAAAGGCCGACATGTTAAGATGTTTTGTGTATTTCTAATTAAAATGAATTGCCCCCTCGTTCTTGTTCAAGCCTTTGACAAGTTGTATGTTGTGGCTTTTTAAACTGGTTCATGCTACCACTGTAAACCACTGGCTGTGAGGATTTTAAACTAAATAATTGTGTTCCTGACATCCGATATAGTTGGAGCCAGCCTAACCACATATTCCTTCTGTGACATTTGCAATATATCTTGCCAATCAATCTTAAAATTGTTAAGCAGGTTTTCGTAGCTTAACGACAATGCTGTCCGCTGTACACATAGACTAATAACCACAACGTGTGGAACATATGGCTGTTTGTGTTATGAGCAGAACAGGCCAGCTTGTTGGCCTCAGGCAGACATCATGGCTGTAACTCATATCTATACCTGGTCTATATTTGACTTAAATAAACCCACAGCAAGATATAGAAAGAAACACAGGAACATCTGCCAGGTTTCTCAAATGTCAGACAAGGAATGTTTATAGAAAATCAAGTAAATGTAAACTTAAATTCTGCTCAGACAGTGGTAGTACAGTATATAGTGTAAACGCTTCCTTATGTTTTCAGTTGGAAAGAAATATATTTCTCAATTACTCTGAGAAAATCCAGCCTTGATACAATTCACAGACGTGTCCCGTTAATTCTTTGGCATCTATGCGTCCGGTCTGAGTGGGTGAAGGAGTCTTGGAAGACTACAAATGTGATAATTTGGAATAAACATGATGGTACTTTATTCTCTAGACAAGTTAGTCATGTAGCTTGTTTATATACAGACTATAGCCCTGTCTATACTTTAACATTTTAGGCTGATACTGATATCAGTATTTGGTAAACATATATATGCGCCTATAGTAGTTTGGTTCAATGTATAATAATCTCGGCCAATACATATCAGTCTGAATGATTTATCTGTCTAGCTGAACTGCAGTGTTTAACAAGTATTGCTAGATAAACAAAATAAAGAAGTCTGGCAATAAAACTATCTGAACTGCTGAACATGTGATCAGGTATCATGTGAGCTAGTAGTACAAAGTGAAAGCGCGTATGTCATATAGCGTTCACAAAGGACAATGTAATAAAACATTTGAAATCTGTAGGAATGTTGATTTCTTTAGTTTGTATTAATGTTAGTGTTATTGGTGTGAATACTACTTTGCCGTGTGCTGTAGTCTCATTGTTAATCATAGGTGAATGAGTTCTACAAAATGAAAGTATGCACATTTATTGTAGTCATTATGGTAAAAAATTAAACAGGCATGATCAGGTTCTAGGCTGGTCCAGTGGACATCCACATACCAGGAAGTGGCCTAGTGAGTGATTCAGTGAGTGGTATTCAGAAGGAGTTTTAGCAATGATTCCCCACATGGGATTGATGACCTTGTACGGCGAGGCAGGATATAGAAGGAAAAATAACAATTCTGGCTGTAAATATTCCAGACTTTTTTTCTTTCTTTCTTATTTTTGTAGATAGTTTTACCTCTCCCGGCCTCCAAAATGATTAAATTAAAAATAAATCCACTAATTTCATAAAATATGAGGCGGGAAAAAAAGTTTCTAAAGTACGTCACATATACTTTATATATATATTATATTATTTACCAGACTGTGACACAGACATATACTGTATATCGAGTATGTGATCATCAAGTAGCGATCACCACAGAACTTTTAATATATAATGATTTTTCTTCTCTTTGAAGTTTATCACTGGTCTATTTTTTTCCGAACAAGTAACAGGTTGAAAGCCAATTTAGACTCTTTATGTGTGTTTTTGTGGCAGTTTTGATAGTTATTGTCCCATTAGGAGTGTATTACGTTTTTTAACAGGCCCATGTTTGTGTGTGCTGGCTTTGATTGGCAGGCCTCCTAAATGATGACACTTAGCTGGGATGGCTGCTGCTCCAATTCTTGACATCTTTGCCCTCATTTGGTAGTCTGGCTTTAAACTGACAAGATGACAGCATGTTTTAAACATAATACATAGTGTAGACGAACATTTATACACCTGTGCTCTCACGTTCGTCCACACAGACACTAAGTCTATTACCCTGAAATGTCTGTATTTTAGATTCCTGAGAAGAAACACAGACTGAGCGGAGCAGACACAGGGCTGTTAAAGTATTTAGCAGAGCTCAGAGCTCACAACATAGTTTGATTCTCTGTGGTGTGTGCAAGCAGCAGCCTTGTATTATAAAACACAGCCGTGCTGACACACTTTGTTTTCTTGACATTCTTGTGCTTTTTTCCCCACAGTTGAACATGACTGGATTTGTTCCACTTTGGTTAACTTGCATGTAATATAAATGACCAGTGTAAATGTCTACAGTTTAATATAGAGTTCCTTACCTGTTGTTTAACGATTAGGGAAGATGAGGTTTTTCTGCACTAAACTTAGCCTTCTGGCAGCAGCTCCTTCCATGCTGTACACTGCCATCCAAAAGCCCGGCCAATCACATGAGTTAGATTTAGGTCATAGAGGTTTAAGGTTAGGTTAAAGGTAATGCTTGGGGTTAGGATCCGTCAAAAAACATTTGGGATTACTTTTCATAAAATACTGCCTCAGTTGGTGAACCTGGGGCAATACACTCCACTGAGTCAGCCTATTCATTTGGGAATGTAAATAATATATAATCCATAATCATATCTACGCCTCCTCAGAACACATTTGGCTTTTCTGTTTACCTGTCAGGAACATCCAGTCCTCTTTCACATGTCACTCCAGATAACTTATGAGGTGTTGGGTTTTTGATCCCTCCATTATATGATTGCAATCATAACTAATGTTTGTATCGTCTGTTTGCTCTAAAGGACGGGCTCACTCCTTTGCTGTTGTCAGCCAAACATGCGCATGCTGAGGTGTGCAGCACTTTGCTGGACTGCGGTGCTGAAGTCAACACTTTTGACAACAGCGGCAGGTACAAACACAATCAAGAGAGATGACTTATTACAGACACTTGCAGATGTTGCATTGTGGATCAATATTTGTTATTTTCTGCGTTGCAGGACGGCCCTGATGCTGGCCACTGAGTCCGGCGCTCTCTCTGTGGTTGAAGTGTTGATCCAGAGAAGAGCAGATCTGACGGCTGCAGATTCACAAGGCCACGATGTCTTACACTACGCCAAGCTGTCGGGCAACTCTGAGATCAAAACCCTACTCACTGCCGCCCTGAACAGCCATCAGGGCCTAGGTAAATGTTATGCAAAGTCTCTCACATACACACACACACACACACACACACACACACACACACACACACACACACACACACACACACACACACACACACACACACACACACACACACACACACACACACACACACACACACACACACACACACACACAGTTTGAGCATTGAAGCAGCCTAAGGCCAGTTTTGTGTGTTGCCGAAATTATGCATTAACTTTATAATTTTTCTCGGTGACTCACTCTAAGTTATAACTGCAACGATTAGTCAGTTAATCAATAAGTATTTTTGCTAATTGATTATTCATTTTACATGCTAAAATATGGAGATTTCCTGCTTTTTTTTCTGTTTTTTTTTAATCACATTAAAGTAAATATGATTGAGTTTTTGATTGGATTTTTTTTTTACATTTAGGAGACAAAACGTTTTATCAATTGATTTAGCAAATAGGCAACGAACAAACATATCACCCATGTGGTTGAGATTTGTATCACTCTGGTTTCAACGCTAAGTCAACACTGCCACCTGGAGTTATCCCACTAGTATTGTTTTTATTTTACTTCACATGTTTGGTGTTAGCTGTTTTCTTTGAATGCAATGTCAAATGTTTTAGAAATATTTAAAATATCTAAAGAGAAAGACATCATTATTTATTTTTTGCGTGTTTTCCCTTTTCTCCTTTGACAGATACAAAGTCTCCTAGGAGTCCTCAGGTAACACACCAGCATGGAATCAGAGTTACTAAAACACCTGAACCTATCAATTATTATTAGTAGTGGATGAGTCCAAATATTTGTTTCCATCTGATTCATAGTGATGGAAATCTAAAGCCAAATTCTATTTAGTTTCTGTTGTGTAGATGCAACTTATTGATTGTAGTTTAGAAGCAGCTTTTCTTCGGTGTCAAACTTCTCAGCCTGACAACAGTATTTGAGTTGCTATTTTGGAAAACTAAACTCAAGTCTTACATCAGCTCTCATTGATGGACCTTCCTCTTACTAACCAGCACTGAACCCCTCCTTTCTCCTTCTCTCTCTGGTACCCCTCCTTCTCTTCTCTCTTCACTGGCTCCTCAGCATGATCAAGTAACTAAACTAAGTGATGAACGGATCACAACTCCCAAAAAAAGAAAAGCACCTCCACCTCCTATTAGCCCACTGCAGGTAACGCATGTCTCTCTTTGTATCTGCTTCATCATCATGGCACTCTTTATAAATGCATGTCTGCAGGTTGTTTATAGTCAGACCTGTATCTACCCGGTGTGTTTGATTATTAGTCAGTCCCTCATTAGTTTCAAGTTTTGCCAAATTATTTCACTCATGTTTTTCTTTATTTAATGTATGCACTAACAGGCCTTGTGTTCTCCAGAGTTTAGGATTGATAAACGTTCATGATGTAAACATCAGATCATAACCATCCTATTTGAATTGTTTTGAAAAGAGTTCAACAATTGTTGGCCTTTTCTCAACAAAATTATAACAAAAACAACATCTAAAAATAAGTCTTCCTCCTTCAGAGCTCTGGGCCCTCCTCTCCCTCTGTCCTAACTTCCAGTGGGACACCAGGATCCAACACAAGTGACACTCCCAAAAGATTCAACTACAAGGTAATGAAAAGCTTTAAAACATGACAAATATAACAACTTCAGAAAGGCAGGGAGGATTTTCTAGTTTTAATACATTTAAATAAACATACAATTATTTAATTATACATTGTTATTATTTACTCTTAATAGGGAGAAGGGAACCAGCAGGAGAAATAATTATTTTCATTATCAAAAAGTCAACTTTAATGTCAATCTTTCAGTTTGTGTGTACAGACAGAGAGATCGAAATAACGTTTCCAACAATCCCTAATACAAATATACATACAAATGTTTAAATATATATATCCTATATATACACACAATCAACAGACACATTTACATTTTATATAGTAATTCCAAGAACTTAAGCAATTTAAAGTTATAAGTACAGTTTGGTATGATATATTAGAACACTCTTAGACAAGATAATCAGAAAACCAAAATAAATATATCAATATATGAAGTTAACCTTCCCTCAAATAAGATTGGTTAATATATAAATGTCGTCCTTGATTAAAACTGCACTGTTTCCTTGTGATTTTTCAATAAAGGTTTGTGTAGTTTTTGAGATCAGGTGTGATGTTGCAAATATGCTAGTTTCTCAGGAATGACAAATCAAACCTTTCACATTCTTTGACTTCAACTCCAGAGGGAGACATTTTCCTACATAATTAACTCAACTACAATAATTAACTAGTGATTTATGATACAGTAGCATCTCATGGGCCAATTAGCGAAACGCTTGCCTTCACACCCTTTTCCCTCCGTTCATTTTTCCTCCTCCTCCTCTTCTCACCTTTACTTTTCTCTCCTCCCACTCCTCTTTACCTCCACTCCTCCTTGCTCTCATTTGAAAGGAGGATGAGGTCAGGGGTACGACGCTGAGAGCGGAGGTTGAGAAGCTCCATGAGGAGAGAACCATGTTGCTGGAGACCATCGAAGACCTGAAGCAGTCGGTGGAGCAGACGGGCCCCGACCCGGAGACAAAGGTGATTAATGACTGATCAACACTTTAGTGACCGTAGTATATCACAGGTGAGCCCATTGGAAAACAGATGTGATGACTTTTCAGCCTACGGAATGACGTCAGAGTTTTGGTGTGAGAAGCAGAGCATTTATCACGTAGAGTACAGCACATGCACCGAGTATAATTATTGGTGTACTTACATATTGTAATTTAATGTTTTACCAAAGCATACATATGTTTTCCTATTTGGATGAAGATAAAGATGGGTGCTTTGCACGGTGGTTTTGATTCATTTTGAGCTATTGTGTATAAATCACAAGTTTACTCACTCAAACTAAAAGGCGATGTAACTGTTAAAGAGGGTGCACGTTTCCAAGGCTCCCACAAAAACATTTTTTACTACTAAAAGTCTTTGTTAGAAATCTTAAATCATCACTGCCTTTGTCAGTGTAATACAATACTTTGACAAAAGACAGCTGTGTACTGCTGAACCTTTTCACCTTGGGCATTCTTGAAGGAGGTCTACCTAAGCTTTATACGTGTCACAACTCGTTTTGTTTTTCAGAAGGCAGCTAGTGGTCCTTAACGTTGCTGTTCTGTCTGTGTGTGCCTCTGCATGTGAATGTGTTGACAGGTCGAGCAAGGTTTTACAGCATCTGCAGCGCTGGTTTCTGCTCTGCAAGCGAAGATTGCTGCACTCACCTTGGAGAAACAGCAACTTGCAAACAAACTCAAGGTACTATGCAACCCATTCATTAACACATGTGAGTTAACCGTAAATCGATGAATGAACACACTCAAGTTCATAAGCTGAGCAACCGCTGCAGTCTTTATGTAAGAAGCTAAAAACCTAAATTATAGCAACAAATCACACATTATTTTGAAAGTTCTGTTTTTATTCAGAAATAACACAATATATATTAGGTTTATAAATATGCAGGTCACCCTTGAAAAAGAGATCTTTTGATCTCAAGGGGCTTTCACCTGGTTAAATAAAGGCTACAAACAAACAGGTTTAAATAGTCTGAGTTAGTCACACACTGGATGTCTTTTAAACTAAGTGTGATTTCAGTACAGATTTACTCTAAACTTTGATTAATTACCATTTTATTATCGCAGACGCTAATAAAATATTGCTGCTTTTCTTGGTCCCCTCTGTAATTGCTTTGGATAAAAGCATCTAACATGTAATGACAATTTGAAAAGTTCGCCGGCAAGTACTCGCACAAGTTGTCTGTGTTTTGTTAGTGGGTTTCTAATTTGTTCAATTCCTCACCTCACAGAAACATCCATCCCTCCAAGGAAGCGAGGACACCAGTCGTCCAAACAGCATGACCTCCAACTCCTCCTTCCACTCCACCCAGGATGAGTTTGAGTCACTGCCACATGTGGAAAGGGAAGAAGAGGAGAATGGAGGAGGGAGCAAAGAAGAGATCCAGCTGTTGAGGCTGGCGCTAGAAAGCGTTCAAGTAAAACTGCAAGAAACTAGGAAGGAAAACCGCTTGCTTCATACACAGCTGAAACCTGAGCGAGAAGGAGAGGAGGATGAAACCCGCAGGGAGAAAGGAAGAGAGGAAGAGTTGATGGAGAGTCTGGCGGAGCTTCAGGCGAAGCTGACAGACACTCAGGAGAGATACCACCAGGCTGTGGAGGAGGTGGAGGAGCTGAGGGAGCACATGGGAGGTGAGACGGATCAACAGGAGGTCCAGAGACGCACATCGTCCACACTAGAACAGGAAGTAAAGCAGCTGAGGGCCCTGCTCGTCCAATCAGGATCTGAGCTGGAATTGGCAGCTCAACGAAGCAGACAGCTGGAGGAGGCGCTGAGGAGTGTGAAGGAGGGGGGGGAGAGGACTGTACGGATTGAGGAGCTGCACAAGGAGGCACAAGAGGAGATAAGGATCCTTCAGGTGAATATGGGCCTCTTTTCCTCTCTAAACATTAGTATGACTGAAAGGGGAATCCCAGCAATTTCACACATCAAAGTCAGGTTACAGGTCTCGGGATGTTCCACTGCAAAGAAGTAGCATCCAGTGTGTTGTGGCTGCTCAATCTGTTGAGTTGAGTTGGCACTTAGCCGGTTGTAGCTGAAAATGACCAATTTTAAAATGAATCAAATCTGGAGGTGAGACATTAGAAAGAAACAAGCTTACAGAGATCAAGAGCTGGCTGAGGCTACATAAGCCCTAGCATTACACAGCTGACTCTCTGATTAAACTCTCAGTGGTTGAGTTGCAATCTGGGTAATGTAGGCGCCAGGTTTTTGCAGGAAGAATATGTGCAAAATGACATTTGTTGTGTTTCTGCTGCATTGAAAACTAAACTAAATGTGTGAAATGGCTTCAACTTTGACTTCTATCCCACTTATGTTACGTCCGTTACTTCTTGGATGAATTGACAGCTTTTCCTCTTGAATTGACCCCGTCTCCTTTGTGGCTGTAGGAGGCTCTGAGGGGCACAGTGCCAGTTGAAGCTGCAGCTAAAGACTTTGAAGAGATGAAGGCTGAGCTGAGCGAGGTGAATGCCGGGTTGCAGCGCCGCCTGCTGGAGCTCTCACACTCCTACAGCGACACCAAGAGCCAGCTGAGTGCTGCTCAGAAACAGCTGTCTGAGGGCAGCGCCCCCTCATCCCCCTCCTCAGAACAGCAGCAGGTCACGGTGCTGATCAGCAAGGTGGAGGAGCTACAGACGCTGCTAGCTGAGATGGAGAAGAAGCACTTATCTGCGGGAGAAGAGATTTCTCTGCTGAGGCAGGAGGCCGAGGCTCAGGCTCAGAGCTCTGTGGACCTCGCTGACCACACACAGGTGATGTCATCTCTGGGAAACGCCATCAAAGAGTTGGAAAGCCAGTCAGAGGCCCTGAAGGAGCAGCTGCAACAGAAAATCCTGCAGGTGGAGGATCTTCAGAAAAGGTGAGGAAAAGTATGATGTCACAAGTAGGTGACAGATGTGTCTTATCCTGCTGTTAGTAGTGACTTCAGCTGGATGCTGAGGGAGAGTTGGGGCTCATGAAATGGTATTAACGCAATTACAAATGCAGTGCAGGAATGTAAAATATGTACATTTACCTAGATGCTTTTCTAAAAAATGTTTTAGACTTTTACTAGAGTGTTTACATTTCATGTTTCTCATATTGAAGTGATAAGCTGATAACGTTGAGCCTGCAAGAAGTCTAACGGTCACTGACCAAACTAATTAGACAGCTTTAAAGTGTTCTTGTAGTGGAACTTCTCACAACATGGTTCTTGTGCGTCTTTCAATAAAAAGGCTGTCGGCAGCCAAAGATGGCACCCAAGAGGATTCAGCCTCCCGCATGGAGCAGGAGAGCAGGCGAGAGCAGCTGGAAGGCGAGGTGAAGCACCTGACGCAGCTCCTCCAGGGGGCCCTCAGGAAGCAGGACGAGATGGCTCTGGAGGCGGCTGATGCATGGCAGATGGTGAGAAGAAAGACATCAGATACAAAACAACTTTTGATTTTGACTGTTTATTGTCTTCATACTATGTATGTCTTAAGACTGACCTAACTCAATGTATCCATCAGGCCCGGGACAACCGAGCAGAGCTGGAGGCCCTGCAGGAGCTGCTGATGTCCAGGGAGAAGGAGAACCAGGTGCTGACCAGCAGGCTGGCTGAGGCCCAGGATGCAGTGTGTCAGCTCAAACAGCTGGTGGAGAACCACGTGGCCTCAGAGAGAGAGAAGAACAAGAGAGTGAGGAATAATCCTGTAGACAATGTGGGAATACCCCATCTCCTCGAGCAGTAATCTGTCTGACCAACACTTCTTTAGAAATGTGATTCTGCAACTGGTCGTGTTTTATGGCATGAGTCCACTTTAGCTTGACACTGTCTAATCAGGGCTTTGTTGTGTTTTTAAAACATTTTTATTTGTTTTAACAATATCTCTTTAAAAATATGTAGTAGCCAGCAATCTTCTATAAAATAATGTCTCATTATTTCTCAAGACTCGTACAAAAATATTCCCTCTCTGGCCTCAGCTTATGTAGCTCACCTGTAAGGGATAATGTGCAGCGAGGCGGTCATTACAGTATAGGTAAAAGAACCCGACAGGCAGATCTGCATGAAGGGTGTTCTTTTCCCCATAATGACCGCCTCGCTGCACATTATCCCGCTTATTACATGGCCAACAAAGTAACGATATGACTCCCAATATTAATGGAAATGCTTTTATTGATTTAGAAAATGTTTTTATTGATTTAAAAAATAGTAGGCTATTATTGATTTTAAAATGACATGCATTCGCTAAGAAAAATAGTCCGTTGTTACTGTTTGAACTAACGTAGCAACGGCAGGAGCTGCTTCGATAGCGTTTTTGCAGACCTTTTTGATTACAGATTTGAAAACATCGTTGCTTGCTTTAAAAGTAGCACAATTCATGATGTCAAACCTTGGAAAGTATCGAGATATCCCTGCCCTAATGCCAAAGTAACTGCACACTGAATATGTTTTGCCATTTGATGTCTATGTCTGGACCGCTGTGTAAAAAGGAGGGTTTCTTCCCCGTTACTTCTCCGCTGTTTTCTTGTCCCAGGACTTGTTTGTGCAGATGTGAGCGTCCTTAACAACGGTCAATAAGTGCTTGACAGCGGTCTGTCTGTTCTGGATTAACAACGTGTCACGTGTTCAGAATCGAGTATTCAACTAAGCCATGTAATAAAGAGGCATAAGTAATGAATTGAGACTGTTTTATAAAGATTCCAGAAAAACTAACCTGTCATTTTCCCCCTCTTAGATAGATGACCTGTCCCGGGAGGTGGGGAAGCTGAAGGATGCCCTGAACAGCCTATCACAGCTCTCCTACAGCGCCGGCTCTCCGGCCAAGAGGCAGCAGCAACAGCAGCAGATCAACCAGCAGCTGGAGACCATGCAGCAGCAAATCAAACAGCTACAGTACCAGCTGACTGTAAGATATGATCTCTACTTGTTCTTAGTTTCAAACCTCCTATTCTATTAACAATACTTAAATGTGAAAGTGAAAAAGTGTATTTACCTCATTTTATCTTTGTAGGAGTCAAAGAAGCAGCACCAGGAGATAGTGTCCGTCTACAGGATGCACCTCCTCTATGCTGTCCAGGTAAATCCATCTATTAGTTTGCTTAAAGCTACGTTTTCATCTCAATGTGCTAAACATTTTTTATATATAAATAATACTAAATATAATACTCAGGATACAAAATTGTCCCCCACTTGAACCTGTGATCTTCTAGTGAGCTTGCTTGACCAATCAGCACCAAGCAAACTACTACTGGAGTCTAATGTCTCAAATAGTAGGCTTTAAAATACATATTATTAGTACATTTGTATGGATGAACATGCAAAACAACTTTGCAGTATTCAACAGTCAGTAATAGCCTTAGATATCATTTTGTAATTGGGTAACTGTAATCTAATCTGGTTTGTTAACTGAACCGCTGCTGTGTCTCTTCAGGGTCAGATGGACGAGGATGTCCAGAAAGCCTTGAAACAGATCCTGATGATGTGCAAGATGCCAAGCCCAGCCAAGGAGACCTGCTAAGACCCCCCCCCCGCCCCCCCGGTCTGGTTTCCCACAAGCATGAACTGCTGCTGTCAGCACATTTCCTCCCGTCAGAATTCACACGGTGCTTAGGCCAACACATGGTGCCTCTGAATAAACCTGGAGTATTAGTTAATGAGGAGTAGGTTTACAGTCGTGTTCATTGCCTTTGCTAATGTCAGTCGGACAGATAGAGACCTAATGATGGGAGACGTTTTTGGGAAAGCCCTGCCCTGCCCAGCACAGATACTTTGCATCATGGTGGTTCCCGACACATTTAAAGTCTCAGTATGTGCAGTAACACTAAATCACATGCAGCCGTGTGTGTGTATTTTGACAGGAACATACATGTCATTTTCTGTTACAATGTGCGCTTAGAGAAAAAGAAACAGTTGGCGCTGCTGTTGCTTGTATCTATTTTATGATACAACAGTGTTAGTATTATTTTACTTGTCTAAAGGTGTCATGGTTGTCAACATTTTCCTGATACAAACTAAATTATTTGTGCCCTCTTAACAATGCATGTGACTTTGCTTAACACCAGCTCAGAAATGAATTGATATTTGGTCGCACTTGAAGAAAAGCATGATACTGTTTGTATGGCTCTCTTCCTATTGGCACAACAAATATATAAAAAGTGTATTTTACTGCATTGTATTACCATGCCATATTTTCTAAGATACTGTACTTTACTGAAGAGGTTTGATAGCTGTATTTTTGATGGCCTTGTTCTGAATTAGTTTATACTCCTGTTATTATTCATAGTTTACTGAAGTTAAAAACGGCAACACCCAACAGTAAGAGATCCATATGTTTGTCTGTTTCACAAAGAGGATAGTTAGTTGGTAAAATGTTAAGTACTTACAATTTCTCTAGTCTTTTTTTAATCTTTCACGTTGGTCTTTTTTTAGCAAATCCTTACTTGAAAAACATGCTAAATAAAAGAAAGTGTTCTGCTGTCACATGCTTGTAATCAGACAGTCTCTTCCTGAGGAGTACTGTTAGTCAGTCACACGTGCCAATTTCACCAGCTGTACTTCCTTCATTAATTTATTTACATGTACCAAGAATGTCAAGGTTCTGTCTTTGTATTTGTGATACTCCCATCTCATTCGTGTTTCATTGTAGGTACAGATTTACACTGTACAGAATATATAACTGATAACACCACACTCCTTTGCCTTAGTACTGTACTTAGAGCCATCTGCACTTAGGGATCATCTCTCTTGAGATTATTAAGAACAAACCCAACGCTGTTTACGGCTGACTGAAGCTTTCTCCCACTTGTGTTTTACATGATTTACAGCTGACTGAGATTTGTTAGACCCTGAGGAGAGCTTTTGCTTTATGTCAAGGTTTTTAAAATATCATAAACCACCTTTCTCTAGGCCTTGGCTGAAATGTGTTGTGAGAAGAAAGGGAAAAGAAAGAAATGACTCTTCTGTTGGTTGTTTCATCACTAACAGTTTTGAAGAGATATGAAATAAATGCTTGTTTGCCAACTGCTTTGTTGCCCACATAAACATTTTCAAGATACTGTTCTATCCTTTGTCTGTTTTTATTTGTTTGGCGTAAAAATGATGTGATTATTTAAGTAAAGTAATACAGTAACATCTTATTTTGTGAAGCTTTGAGACAAAGATAGCCAATTTAATCTCAGAAAAACCAGGCAACAGTTACTTTTTGTTGTGATTTGACACTTAAATGTGCACAGATCCATGCCACACGAGGACTGCAGGAACCAGTTCTTAACTGTGAAACAGAGGATTCAGAGTGTTCGGACAGATGGCCAATAAAGACAGAGGCTGTTCCTCTGTCAGCCGCAATGTATAGCCAGAAATGAAAGAGTCAAATCAGATTTAGTGTTTAGTGTGAAAAAGAAGAGTGGTACAAACTAAAGAGGGATATGACCACTAGATGGCAGCATTTGCCAAAACTCGTCGAAAATATGTTGAGAAAAAGTCCGAGTATAGTACGTTGAAGTATCATGATAAAGTTCATAAAATAGCATATTAAAAAAACAGCAAAAATATATATACTATAGAATTTCGAAAATGTCATTAACCCTTCTCTTGCGTTTCGGGTCAAAAGTGACCGAGTGACTTTGTTTTTGATCATACATAGTGTTTTTCATCCAATTGCCTCAAGACCTTATGTTATCCTCCACACTAGGCCTCTGAACATATACAATTGATGATCACCACTTGCATTGCTTTTTTAGTGATCTATTCAACAGTGAAACACCCATGATGGCGGTCAATTGACCGCCATAGAAAAATGA
>NW_022991209.1:0-39386 GCF_902827175.1 Gymnodraco acuticeps | reverse complement strand
CTCTACTTTGTTAACATCAGTCACTGGGGTCAGGTAGGCTGCCACAGTGTACTGTCTTTATTCTGTCTATTTTTCTTCCCTCTCACTCTCGCCAGAGTCGCCACCGGGATTTTCATCGGTGTTGTTGTCATTGTCCTCGACCTCCTCGTCACTCATTTCTGTTTTTCTTGTATTACTAGTCGCTCTCGTCACTCTTTGCTAATCAGTGCTAATGCTAACGCTTCTGTAAACATACTGCCGGCTCCTGCCCTCACGTGCTGCAGTCAGTGAGTGTTGCCAGGTATACTTATTATAAGCCACATTGGGCTTATCTTTCTGTAAAGTTGCTTGGTAGTAGTGTTGTCACGATACCAACATTTTGGTTTCGATACCAAGTCAAGAATTGCGATTCCGATTCTTTTTCGATACTTTTCTTAAAAAAAGGGAAACAGTCTTAAATGTAATTATTGTGCTTTATTTCACACCAGAACCAGAACACAAACTTTTAAACAATGAGAACAATAAACAAAATAAATGACTATAATTCGTATTAAAGGTGACATGTCATGCTTTTCCAGTTATTACCCGTCCCCTTGTTGTTATGCATGTAAACGGTGTGCAGAGTCAAAACCCTCAAAGTGCACCCTGTAGCGAGTAAAACTCTAACACAGAAAATACCTCCCCAAAACGCCTCGTTGGTGAAACGTCATCATCCATTTGATTCTTCCGGGGACATCTGATGTCATGTCGTCCCCGGAACGAAATGGACCAATCCGTGGAGCCGTTACGTCCGCGGAGCCGTTACGTTAAGCCCCCGCTGATTGGTCCAAATTGACCAATCCACGGACTTCCTCACACACTCAGTGCAGCAGCTCTGCTGATCTCTCTCCCTGGCTGCAGGCTGATACAGACAGTTGGGATCGCGGCGAAATTCTCTCTACAGACCATTCTCTCTGCAGACCCATTCTCTCTGCAGACCCATTCTCTCTGCAGACCCATTCTCTCTGCAGACCCATTCTCTCTGCAGACCCATTCTCTCTGCAGACCCATTCTCTCTGCAGACCCATTCTCTCTGCAGACCCATTCTCTCTACAGACCCATTCTCTCTACAGACCCATTCTCTCTGCAGACCCATTCTCTCTGCAGACCCATTCTCTCTGCAGACCCATTCTCTCTACAGACCCGTTCTCTCTGCAGACCATTCTCTCTACAGACCCTTCTCTCTGCAGACCCATTCTCTCTGCAGACCCATTCTCTCTGCAGACCCTTCTCTGCAGACCCATTCTCTCTGCAGACCCATTCTCTCTGCAGACCCATTCTCTCTACAGACCCATTCTCTCTGCAGACCCATTCTCTCTGCAGACCCATTCTCTCTGCAGACCCATTCTCTCTGCAGACCCATTCTCTCTACAGACCCATTCTCTCTGCAGACCCATTCTCTCTGCAGACCCATTCTCTCTGCAGACCCATTCTCTCTGCAGACCCATTCTCTCTACAGACCCATTCTCTCTGCAGACCCATTCTCTCTAGACCCATTCTCTCTGCAGACCCATTCTCTCTGCAGACCCTTCTCTCTACAGACCCATTCTCTCTGCAGACCCATTCTCTCTGCAGACCCGTTCTCTCTGCAGACCCATTCTCTCTGCAGACCCATTCTCTCTACAGACCCATTCTCTCTACAGACCCATTCTCTCTGCAGACCCATTCTCTCTACAGACCCATTCTCTCTGCAGACCCATTCTCTCTGCAGACCCATTCTCTCTACAGACCCATTCTCTCTGCAGACCCATTCTCTCTGCAGACCCATTCTCTCTGCAGACCCATTCTCTCTGCAGACCCATTCTCTCTGCAGACCCATTCTCTCTGCAGACCCATTCTCTCTGCAGACCCATTCTCTCTGCAGACCCATTCTCTCTGCAGACCCATTCTCTCTGCAGACCCTTCTCTCTACAGACCCATTCTCTCTGCAGACCCATTCTCTCTACAGACCCATTCTCTCTGCAGACCCATTCTCTCTGCAGACCCATTCTCTCTACAGACCCATTCTCTCTGCAGACCCATTTCTCTGCAGACCCATTCGCTCTACAGACCCATTCTCTCTGCAGACCCCTCTCTGCAGACCCATTCTCTCTGCAGACCCATTCTCTCTGCAGACCCATTCTCTCTGCAGACCCGTTCTCTCCAGACCCATTCTCTCTGCAGACCCATTCTCTCTACAGACCCTTCTCTCTAGCAGACCCATTCTCTCTGCAGACCCGTTCTCTCTGCAGACCCGTTCTCTTGCAGACCCATTCTCTCTACAGACCCATTTCTCTGCAGACCCATTCTCTCTGCAGACCCATTCTCTCTGCAGACCCATTCTCTCTGCAGACCCGTTCTCTCTGCAGACCCATTCTCTCTGCAGACCCGTTCTCTCTGCAGACCCATTCTCTCTGCAGACCCATTCTCTCTGCAGACCCATTCTCTCTGCAGACCCATTCTCTCTGCAGACCCGTTCTCTCTGCAGACCCATTCTCTCTGCAGACCCATTCTCTCTGCAGACCCGTTCTCTCTGCAGACCCATTCTCTCTGCAGACCCATTCTCTCTGCAGACCCATTCTCTCTGCAGACCCGTTCTCTCTGCAGACCCATTCTCTCTGCAGACCCGTTCTCTCTGCAGACCCATTCTCTCTGCAGACCCATTCTCTCTGCAGACCCATTCTCTCTGCAGACCCGTTCTCTCTGCAGACCCATTCTCTCTGCAGACCCATTCTCTCTGCAGACCCGTTCTCTCTGCAGACCCATTCTCTCTGCAGACCCATTCTCTCTGCAGACCCGTTCTCTCTGCAGACCCGTTCTCTCTGCAGACCCGTTCTCTCTACAGACCCATTTCTCTCTGCAGACCCCGTTCTCTCTACAGACCCATTCTCTCTGCAGACCCATTCTCTCTGCAGACCCATTCTCTCTGCAGACCCGTTCTCTCTACAGAACCCATTCTCTCTGCAGACCCATTCTCTCTGCAGACCCGTTCTCTCTGCAGACCCATTCTCTCTGCAGACCCATTCTCTCTGCAGACCCGTTCTCTCTGCAGACCCGTTCTCTCTGCAGACCCGTTCTCTCTGCAGACCCGTTCTCTCTGCTGACCCGTTCTCTCTGCAGACCCGTTCTCTCTGCAGACCCGTTCTCTCTGCAGACCCGTTCTCTCTGCAGACCCGTTCTCTCTGCTGACCCGTTCTCTCTGCAGACCCGTTCTCTCTGCAGACCCATTCTCTCTGCTGACCCGTTCTCTCTGCAGACCCGTTCTCTCTGCAGACCCGTTCTCTCTGCAGACCCGTTCTCTCTGCAGACCCGTTCTCTCTGCAGACCCGTTCTCTCTGCAGACCCAGTTCTCTCTGCAGACCCATTCTCTCTGCAGACCCATTCTCTCTGCAGACCCATTCTCTCTGCAGACCCATTCTCTCTGCAGACCCGTTCTCTCTACAGACCCATTCTCTCTGCAGACCCATTCTCTCTGCAGACCCGTTCTCTCTACAGACCCATTCTCTCTGCAGACCCGTTCTCTCTGCAGACCCGTTCTCTCTACAGACCCATTCTCTCTGCAGACCCATTCTCTCAGCGTTTCTCAATATCAAGCCACACTTATTGTTTTTACTTTGGCTGTGACTTTGTGTGCTCAGGGTGAGTTTGGCTGTGTTTCGCTGTGTATCGCTAAACAAGGAAATCACACCTCCACGGAGCTTAGCGCGATTCACAACGTCCCGACTGGTCCCGACCAATCGGAGCACACTGGGCTCACAGGGAGGGGGGGCAAGAGCTGTGCAACGAGCCGTTTAGTGGAGAGAGTGAATACACGTAGTTTCCAGAGATGCTGTATGCGAAACCAATGTGAGTTTGGAACATTTTGCACAGTATAAATCTATTCTAGTCGACCTCAACAATGGAATTATGATCAGTGGAAATGGCCATGACATGGGACCTTTAAATAAAATTAAGCATCATCTCAAACAACTTTTTTGTTTTATAAAATATATATTTTTTAATATTTTATTAACATGTAATAGTACAGTAATATAAATAATTAGTGACAAAATGTATATTGCAGATGTAAAGAAAAGCCATATAGCCATATTAGACAGTTATCATTGCCATTAATTGCCTCGTTTGTCACAAAATAAATTACACTGGTTTGACTTAGATTTGAGGGCATGTGCATGTTATCATGCATGTTATCTATCACATTCGCTAACCTGTCTGTCTTTAAATTCTTTAAACAGCTCTGGATGCCGGTCGGCGGGTGCTTAGCCAAGTTTGATGTGTTGGCTCCCTTGGTTTGCAGGGATCTAAAACATGTCTTACAGACAGGCCTCGTGGTGTCCGTAGGCTTGCCCTCACTGTCAGAGATATTGCTAAAATACTTCCAAATTTCGCTTATGGCGTCTTTTTTGTCAACAAGCCGAGGCGCAGCGGCAGTTGCACTTGCAGCCATGCTTCTCGTTTTCTCACATGCTCTGCAGCTAGCGCGTGGCCGCGTGCACGAGAGAGGGGAGGGACTGCAGAGCGTGCTTGAGAGGGGAGGGACTGCAGAGCAGGCACGGCTGCAGTGCAGGGAGAGTGGAAGCAGAGCGCTGAACACACACGGCTCTTTATTAAAACGGCGCTTTCTCACCGGAGTACTTTTCCCCGTCATTCTTAAAGTACCGATACTAATGAAACGGAGGAATCGTACCGTTTTTAACGGCAGGGTATCGTGGTACCTTTCAAGTATCGGTACACCGTGCAACACTACTTGGTAGTAAGTAATAATGGTTGTTGCGGGTGTGAGCTTGTAGATAGGTTATTTTCAAATAGCCGACCCGACATATATATAGGTTTAAAGTGCTCATGTTCTTTTGCGCTTGTTTTCATAGACCTGGCTGCTTATTCCTTCCGCAAAAACTGGCAACACTAGTGGCTGCAGCGTTAACACTGCATGAGAGGAGGAGAGACAGACAGAACACTACCATTTGCATGCGATCATGGTACTTTAATGTTAAATGTATAGAGTCTATTTGCTTTACATCGTTTAAGTATGATTGACATTGCAAGTTGGTATTATTCAGAAGCAAAATAATAAAAAAATCAGCATGACGTCATAGAAATTATTGCACTGCGTTACTTAAGATGAAATGACAGAATCCAAAAAAATGAAGTTTACATTTTTGCCGTAATTTGGAAATGAGATTGCATAGGTGTCTGAATCGAGATCACAATTTTTTTTCGATTAATCGTGCAGCACTACCCTGCCCTACCACTCCACTACAGGCCCCTCCAACACACTACGCCCCACTTTCCAATCAGTCCCCAAAATTGTAATACCAGTTTTTTTTTCAATTCAAAACATCCAAACTATCCCCTTAAGATGGTGCAGACTTTGAACAAGACAGCTACGCTACCCAGGAATTTGCTGCACAGAAAAAACATGACATTGTGGTTACAATAGAATTACATTGTTTTGTTATTGTGTTTTTCAGATATCTGAAGAATTTCATCGGATCACCAGCAAAGACCTCCTGGGGACGTTCGGTGCAGCCTTTGACAAACATGTGCCTTGCCTGCTGAAACTGTACCGGGCTAGGAAGGGAGCTTTTGGACAGAAGATGGAAGACCTCAGTAGCGGAGAGGGAAGAGCCTGTCACTCAGGGGCCAGAGTCCTTCTGATCCATCCGCCGGGTGGAGTAGCGGAGATTTTGGATTACCAACAAAGGTAATATTTTTTTTCTGTTAAACCCCTCTCGCTCTCTCTCTCTCTCCCCCTCATTCATGAGGTTATTTTAAAGTGATATTTCACCGTTCAATATTTTTCTTAGTGTCAAATAATCGCCCTTAGATAGATAGATAGATGTGTACTTATAGAAGAGACGGCAGTAAAATGCCCCCAGATATTATTTCTTAATAAAGTGGTGAATATTTGTCAATAATGCTGTATTTGTGTGAACAGATTACAATATTACACATATTAATATTATTATATTGCGTCCTTGGAGACTGATTTGTCCTAATATTTTTTAGTCCGCATGATGAGGAGTACAAGAGACGAATGGGAAAAGATAAGGACAATTTGAGATGGGAGCACATCAACACCAGCAAAGGTAAGATTTGTTTTCTGTTAACTTGTTTAACCTCTGTTGATAAAGAATGTTCTGGAACGCACCGTTGCAGCGGGGGCTCTGCTCTGGACACATGCGTGCGCATCTCTTTTCCTCTCTCTCTCTCTCTCTCTCTCCCTCTCCTGACAGCCTGTCAGTATCTCATGCAGCTCACTGATCTAGTAATGAGTGACCCGACAGTGAAGAATACATATATTTATAATGACTAGTTTAGCTTGTTCCAGAGGTAGATAAAATAGCTAAGTATGTTAGGTCTAACTGTGTTTCGCTCCGCTTACCGGGCCGGTGGGCGGAGCTGCAGAATTTCTGCTTCTCACACGTTGCATACCGCCATTTTACTGTCTTTTTCGGACACCTTAAAATAATGCCAGACCGGTGAAGCCATTTTGGCGAGCTTGTTTTGCCGCACACAGTGTCATGTATTTTACGTCATGCGATCGGCTCTCGCGATCGGCATGTTTAGAGAGCACCGATCGATCGGTAGAGAGAGTGAGTATTGGCCGATCTCGATCGGTGACCGATCGATCGGAGCATCCCTAATTATATATATATATATATATTTCTATTAATCATTTTCGGCATTCGGTTTCGGCCAAGAATTTCCCATTCGGTGCACCCCTAATCTATATCTATACATTTTCTCATTAAACGTGACTATTTTGTTCTCAACAGTTTGCTCTACTATGTCACATGAATACTGTTTAAAAAAACTAAAGACAGAAATCTTTGATAAGTATCATATTTTGGTAACACATTTAGTGAATGAGGTATACATAACACCTACATAAGCACTGAAAACTGATTTGTTGCCTCTCCTGTCCACCCTTTAATTTGCAAAAAACAGTCAAATTTGATCCACACGCATTTATGCTTCCTAACTGGACAGGTCCTTATCTTAGAAGTTTAATTGACTGGGTTTTATACAGTGATGATTGAGTGTTCCCTTCATATTTTTTAAATGGTGTATGCATGCACAGAACAACATCTCATTTGTTTGTCAGTTATCATGTAGTGCTTATGTAGGTGTTACGTATGCCTGTTGTTATTTGTTTGGCTCATGCTTGTTCCCCTTTCTTTGTATTATAATCAGAACGAATGTGAAAGCAGTGAAGAGGAAGAATCCGATGATGAACGGGATCCAGAGTTTTCCAGCCTCAGAAACTGATACTGCACGTGATGAACCAACAAACTCCAAATCCCTGGTTGCTGAAGATCACTGATGGTCGACCTCATTAACTTGGATACCATTGGTGACACATTACATTACATGTTACTTGTTAGACGCTTTTATCCAAAGCGACTTTCATACTCAATACTGTGGGCAATCCCCACAGGAGCAATTTGGGGTGAAGTGTCTCAGGGACACAACGACATGCTGACTGAAGTGGGGTTTGAACCTGTGCTCCCTTGATCCGAACACCAACGCTCAATCCACTGCGCCACACGCCTCCTGAAACAGCTTCTGGACTGCTTCTGACTAAAAAATATTCTTACACATTCTTAATTATTCTTCTTTACTCTTTCCTCTGTCAAATAATACTATCAAGGCACATTTATGATATGTCCAAGGACATAGAGGAGCAGCTTAATGACAAGATAGGAGATAGTCGCTTTGCTCGGCAGATAGATGATGTAACAGTAACGAAGACTGTTTACTAATATCGTAGGTTTTGAGAATATTACAATCTATAAAATACATTTCAGTGAAGTTTGGAAACAAAAGACGCGAGGGGGGCTCAAAAATATTCTTACACAGAAAAGGGTGGCCTTTCGCAGTCGGTGCCCTTTTCCGCCATGTTGATAATAGAGTTTAGTCATTGCCAGATTTCACGGCACCTTACATATACAGGCCGTTTCTCAATGTCGAGTAGAGCTGCTGCAGAGCCACGAGCCAGTGTCGCCGAATGCTGGGCATTTAAACAGCATTTAAACAGTCCTTCGGCGCCACTCGATGACGTAGTATACTTGAAATAGTGGCTCTGCAGCAGCTCTACTCGACATTGAGAAACGACCAGTGTCTATTTCTTCTTCTTGTCTTCTGGGATTTGTAATTCCAGCCGTGCTCTCAGTGACACGTGTCCTGCTCTTTCTTCAGCTTCACCACCGCCACGCTGTGCATAATCCTATCCGCCATGTTGATAACGCAGTTTAGTCATTGCACCCTAAATATCGTAGTTTTCAAATTTGAATGAAATATGTGTAAATACAACTGACCCCATAGACCAGTAAGTGGCTAGGTTTGTGTGTAAACAGACCTCATAAATACAACTGACCCCATAGGTCAGTTGTGGCTAGGTTTGTGTGTTGTGTGTAATAGGGCTGTGCAATTAATCGTATTTTAATCGTGTTGTGTGTAAACAGACCTCATAAATACAACTGACCCCATAGACCAGTAAGTGGCTAAGTTTGTGTGTTGTGTGTAAACAGACCTCATAAATACAACTGACCCCATAGACCAGTAAGTGGCTAGGTTTGTGTGTTGTGTGTAAACAGACCTCATAAATACAACTGACCCCATAAAACACCAAGTGGCTAGGTTTGTGTGATGTATGTAAACAGACCTCATAAACCCAGTTGGCCCAATATACCACAATTTGGTCCCGGCCCCATAAGCCTGTGAAATGTCACATATTTTATATGTATTATATTATGTATGTTCTGAAAGTGAAATTTTTCTTTTGAATTGGAAATTGTCTTCTGGGGTTCAGTGGAAATATTTGTACCTTATTTTTAATATGACAGGATGGTGGGAAAGGTATGTCCCTATAAACCACTGAAAAACCCCATTGACCTTGTAAACCACATATGCCTGTATGTGTGTGTGTGTGTGTGTGTGTGTGTGTGTGTGTGTGTGTGTGTGTGTGTGTGTGTGTGTGTGTGTGTGTGTGTGTGTGTGTGTGGCCCACTGACCACAGGTTGGTACTGAACCTCGTAACGCTTCTGGTCCTCCGCAGCCTTCTTGATCCACGGGATCTTCTCCTTCTTCTCCATGGACTTCCAGGCCTGCTCCATGGCCGCCTGCGCCTTCCTGCGGTCGCTCTGCGGGGGAGGGGTCAAAGGTTAGAGACAGGTTGCAGGTAAACAGGAGGCGTGTGTGTCATGTGATGCTGACTCACTCTGTATTTGGCCAGGTAGTCTCCGATCACGCTGTGCTGCCACATCTCCTCCGCTGTCTTCGGCGTCTCAGGAAGCTTCGCCGCCTTCTTCCCGTCCCGCCGTGCTGCAGGGGTCCAGGTCTCCGTCTCCTGACACGAGGAGGAGAGGAGGCATCAGACGAGGAGACTTACGAGCTGTAAGACCAGGAAACTAACGAGCTGTAAACCAGGAGGCTAACAAGCTTTAAGACCAGAACCAGGGTGCTAACAAGCTTTAAGACCAGAACCAGGGTGCTAATAAGCTTTAAGACCAGAACCAGGGTGCTAACAAGCTTTAAGACCAGAACCAGGGTGCTAATAAGCTTTAAGACCAGAACCAGGAGACTAACAAGCTTTAAGACCAGAACCAGGGTGCTAACAAGCTTTAAGACCAGAATCAGGGTGCTAATATGCTTTAAGACCAGAACCAGGGTGCTAACAAGCTTTAAGACCAGAACCAGGGTGCTAATAAGCTTTAAGACCAGAACCAGGAGACTAACAAGCTTTAAGACCAGAACCAGGAGACTAACAAGCTTTAAGACCAGAACCAGGAGACTAACAAGCTTTAAGAGCAGAACCAGGAGACTAACAAGCTTTAAGACCAGAACCAGGAGACTAACAAGTTTTAAGACCAGAACCAGGAGACTAACAAGCTTTAAGAGACCAAAACCAGGAGACTAACGAGCTTTAAGACCAGAACCAGGAGACTAACAAGCTTTAAGACCAGAACCAGGAGACTAACAAGCTTTAAGACCAGAACCAGGGTGCTAATAAGCTTTAAGACCAGAACCAGGAGACTAACAAGCTTTAAGACCAGAACCAGGGTGCTAACAAGCTTTAAGACCAGAATCAGGGTGCTAATACGCTTTAAGACCAGAACCAGGGTGCTAACAAGCTTTAAGACCAGAACCAGGGTGCTAATAAGCTTTAAGACCAGAACCAGGAGACTAACAAGCTTTAAGACCAGAACCAGGAGACTAACAAGCTTTAAGACCAGAACCAGGAGACTAACAAGCTTTAAGAGACCAAAACCAGGAGACTAACGAGCTTTAAGACCAGAACCAGGAGACTAACGAGCTTTAAGACCAGAACCAGGAGACTAACAAGCTTTAAGACCAGAACCAGGAGACTAACAAGCTTTAAGACCAGAATCAGGAGACTAACAAGCTTTAAGACCAGAACCAGGAGACTAACAAGCTTTAAGACCAGAACCAGGAGACTAACAAGCTTTAAGACCAGAACCAGGAGACTAACGAGCTTTAAGACCAGAACCAGGAGACTAACGAGCTTCAAGACCAGAACCAGGAGACTAACGAGCTTTAAGACCAGAACCAGGAGACTAACGAGCTTTAAGACCAGACCCAGGAGACTAACGAGTTTTAAGACCAGAACCAGGAGACTAATGAGCTTTAAGACCAGAACCAGGAGACTAACGAGCTATAAGACCAGAACCAGGAGACTAACGAGTTTTAAGACCAGAACCAGGAGACTAACGAGCTTTAAGACCAGAACCAGGAGACTAACGAGCTTTAAGACCAGAACCAGGAGACTAACGAGCTTTAAGACCAGAACCAGGAGATAAACGAGCTGTAAGACCAGAACCAGGAGACTAACGAGCTGTAAGACCAGAACCAGGAGACTAACGAGCTTCAAGACCAGAACCAGGGTGCTAACAAGCTTTAAGACCAGAACCAGGAGACTAACGAGCTTTAAGACCAGAACCAGGAGACTAACGAGCTTTAGGACCAGAACCAGGAGACTAACAAGTTTTAAGACCAGAACCAGGAGACTAACAAGCTTTAAGAGACCAAAACCAGGAGACTAACGAGCTTTAAGACCAGAACCAGGAGACTAACAAGCTTTAAGACCAGAACCAGGAGACTAACAAGCTTTAAGACCAGAACCAGGGTGCTAACAAGTTTTAAGACCAGAACCAGGAGACTAACAAGCTTTAAGAGACCAAAACCAGGAGACTAACGAGCTTTAAGACCAGAACCAGGAGACTAACAAGCTTTAAGACCAGAACCAGGAGACTAACAAGCTTTAAGACCAGAACCAGGGTGCTAATAAGCTTTAAGACCAGAACCAGGAGACTAACAAGCTTTAAGACCAGAACCAGGGTGCTAACAAGCTTTAAGACCAGAACCAGGGTGCTAACAAGCTTTAAGACCAGAACCAGGGTGCTAATAAGCTTTAAGACCAGAACCAGGAGACTAACAAGCTTTAAGACCAGAACCAGGAGACTAACAAGCTTTAAGACCAGAACCAGGAGACTAACAAGCTTTAAGACCAGAACCAGGAGACTAACGAGCTTTAAGACCAGAACCAGGAGACTAACTAGCTTTAAGACCAGAACCAGAAGACTAACGAGCTTTAAGACCAGAACCAGGAGACTAACTAGCTTTAAGACCAGAACCAGAAGACTAACGAGCTTTAAGACCAGAACCAGGAGACTAACGAGCTTTAAGACCAGAACCAGGAGACTAACGAGCTTTAAGACCAGAACCAGGAGACTAACAAGCTTTAAAACCAGAACCAGAAGACTAACGAGCTTTAAGACCAGAACGAGAAGACTAACTAGCTTTAGGACCAGAACCAGGAGACTAACGAGCTTTACGACCAGAACGAGGAGACTAACAAGCTTTAAGACCAGAACCAGGGTGCTAACAAGCTTTAAGACCAGAACCAGGGTGCTAACGAGCTTTAAGACCAGAACCAGGAGACTAATGAGCTTTAAGACCAGAACCAGGAGACTAACGAGCTTTAAGACCAGAACCAGGATGCTAACAAGCTTTAAGACCAGAACCAGGAGACTAACGAGCTTTAAGACCAGAACCAGGAGACTAACGAGCTTTAAGACCAGAACCAGGAGACTAACGAGCTTTAAGACCAGAACTTGGAGACTAACGAGCTTTAGGACCAGAACCAGGAGACTAACGAGCTTTAAGACCAGAACCAGGAGACTAACGAGCTTTAAGACCAGAACCAGGAGACTAACGAGCATTAAGACCAGAACCAGGGTGCTAACGAGCTATAAGATCAGAACCAGGATGCTAACAAGCTTTAAGGCCAGAACCAGGAGACTAACAAGCTTTAAGATCAGAACCAGGAGACTAACGAGCTTTAAGACCAGAACCAGGAGACTAACAAGCTTTAAGACCAGAACCAGGAGACTAACGAGCTTTAAGACCAGAACCAGGAGACTAACGAGCTTTAAGACCGGAACCAGGAGACTAATAAGCTTTAAGACCAGAACCAGGAGACTAACAAGCTTTAAGACCAGAACCAGGAGACTAACGAGCTTTAAGACCAGAACCAGGAGACTAACAAGCTTTAAGACCAGAACCAGGAGACTAACGAGCTTTAAGACCAGAACCAGGAGACTAACGAGTTTTAAGACCAGAACAAGCTTTAAGATCAGAACCAGGATGCTAACGAGCTGTAAGACCAGAACCAGGAGACTAACAAGCTTTAAGATCAGAACCAGGAGACTAACAAGCTGTAAGACCAAAACCAGGAGACTAACGAGCTTTAAGACCAGAACCAGGAGACTAACTAGCTTTAAGACCAGAACCAGAAGACTAACGAGCTTTAAGACCAGAACCAGGAGACTAACAAGCTTTAAGACCAGAACCAGGAGACTAACGAGCTTTAAGACCAGAACCAGGAGACTAACTAGCTTTAAGACCAGAACCAGAAGACTAACGAGCTTTAAGACCAGAACCAGGAGACTAACTAGCTTTAAGACCAGAACCAGAAGACTAACGAGCTTTAAGACCAGAACCAGGAGACTAACGAGCTTTAAGACCAGAACCAGGAGACTAATGAGCTTTAAGACCGGAACCAGGAGACTAACAAGCTTTAAAACCAGAACCAGAAGACTAACGAGCTTTAAGACCAGAACCAGGAGACTAACTAGCTTTAAGACCAGAACCAGAAGACTAACGAGCTTTAAGACCAGAACCAGGAGACTAACTAGCTTTAAGACCAGAACCAGAAGACTAACAAGCTTTAAGACCGGAACCAGGAGACTAATAAGCTTTAAGACCAGAACCAGGAGACTAACAAGCTTTAAGACCAGAACCAGGAGACTAACGAGCTTTAAGACCAGAACCAGGAGACTAACAAGCTTTAAGACCAGAACCAGGAGACTAACGAGCTTTAAGACCAGAACCAGGAGACTAACAAGCTTTAAGATCAGAACCAGGATGCTAACGAGCTTTAAGACCAGAACCAGGAGACAAACAAGCTTTAAGACCAGGAGACTAACAAGCTTTAAGACCAGAACCAGGAGACTAACGAGCTTTAAGACCAGAACTAGGAGACTAACTAGCTTTAGGACCAGAACCAGGAGACTAACGAGCTTTACGACCAGAACGAGGAGACTAACAAGCTTTAAGACCAGAACCAGGGTGCTAACGAGCTTTTAGACCAGAACCAGCAGACTAACGAGCTTTAGGACCAGAACCAGGAGACTAACGAGCTTTAAGACAAGAACCAGGAGACTAACAAGCTTTAAGACCAGAACCAGGAGACTAACAAGCTTTAAGACCAGAACCAGGAGACTAACGAGCTTTAAGACCAGAACCAGGGTGCTAACAAGCTTTAAGACCAGAACCAGGGTGCTAACGAGCTTTAAGACCAGAACCAGGAGACTAATGAGCTTTAAGACCAGAACGAGGAGACTAACGAGCTTTAAGACCAGAACCAGGATGCTAACAAGCTTTAAGATCAGAACCAGGAGACTAACAAGCTTTAAGACCAGAACCAGGGTGCTAACGAGCTTTAGGACCAGAACCAGGAGACTAACGAGCTATAAGACCAGAACCAGGAGACTAACAAGCGTTAAGACCAGAACCAGGACACTAACGAGCTTTAAGACCAGAACCAGGAGACTAACTAGCTTTAAGACCAGAACCAGAAGACTAACGAGCTTTAAGACCAGAACCAGGAGACTAACAAGCTTTAAGACCAGAACCAGAAGACTAACGAGCTTTAAGACCGGAACCAGGAGACTAACGAGCTTCAAGACCAGAACCAGGAGACGAACAAGCTTTAAGGCAAGGCAAGTTTATTTATATAGCACCTTTCAACACAAGACAATTCAAAGTGTTTTACAAAAAACGAAAGACATTAAGAAAATGTAAAACCAGAACCAGGAGACTAACGAGCTTTAAGACCAGAACCAGGAGACTAACAAGCTTTAAGACTGGAGCACATTAATATGAAGCATCAGTCTGGAGGTGTTGAAGGGCTAGCAGCAGTGAATACCACAGAAGAAGGAAGTGCACACCTTGACAGAGGGAGTCTTGGATCTGTGTGGGCTGTTGGCCACGCCCCCTCCCGTTCTGGCCCCGCCCAGTTTCTCCTCGCCCATCACCCGGTCTCGCTCCTCGTCTGGGAGACTCTGAAAGATATCGATAAAAAAATCGTTAAAAACAGAGTATATTAGAGTAAATTAAAGTCTACTAGAGTCTATTAAAGTCTATTAGAGTCTAATATACTTTAGTAGACTCTAATAGACTCTAATATACTTTAGTAGACTCTAATAGACTTTAATAGAGTCTATTAGAGTCTATTAAAGTATATTAGAGTCTATTAAAGTCTATTAGAGTATATTAGAGTCTATTAAAGTATATTAGCGTCTACTAGAGTCTATTAGAGTCTATTAAAGTCTATTAAAGTCCATTAAAGTCTGTTAGAGTTCATTAGAGTCTATTAGAGTCTATTAGAGTCTACTAGAGTCCATTAGAGTCTATTAAAGTCCATTAAAGTCTATTAGAGTCCATTAAAAGTCTATTAGAGTCTATTAGAGTCTATTCAAGTCTATTCAAGTCTATTAGAGTATATTAGAGTCTACTAGAGTCTATTAGAGTATATTAGAGTCAATTAAAGTATATTAGCGTCTACTAGAGTCTATTAGAGTATATTAGAGTCCATTAAAGTCTATTAGAGTCCATTAAAGTCTATTAGAGTCTATTAGAGTCTATTCAAGTCTATTCAAGTCTATTAAAGTCTATTAGAGTATATTAGAGTCTACTAGAGTCTATTAAAGTCTATTAGAGTATATTAGAGTCAATTAAAGTATATTAGCGTCTACTAGAGTCTATTAGAGTATATTAGAGTCCATTAGAGTCTATTAAAGTATATTAGAGTCTATTAGAGTCTATTAAAGTCTATTAAAGTCCATTAAAGTCTATTAAAGTCCATTAAAGTCTATTAGAGTCCACTAGAGTCTATTAAAGTATATTAGAGTCTATTAGAGTCTACTAGAGTCTATTAGAGTCCATTAAAGTCTATTAGAGTCTATTAAAATCTATTAGAGTCCATTAGAGTATATTAGAGTCTATTAGAGTCTATTAGAGTCTATTAAAGTCTATTAGAGTCTATTATGGCGCGTTTCCACTGCAGCGGGTAGCCCCGTTTAAGCGTCCTTAACCGTCCTCAAGCGGCCAGGCCGGTTTTTGGTGACGTTTCCATATAGCCTAGTACCGGCCAGCGGATACTTTTTCCCTCTTTTTCCGGCCTCATAAAATCGTGGTTCCCTCAGACCAGGGCCAGGGCTGAACTAGTGACGTCAACACTCTCGACTGCTGATTGGTCAGAGAGAATCGTCACAAGATTGCGCGCGAGTTCATCCCTAGCGTCGCATATATATATCTAGAAGCAAGCTTGCAGCATTTTTATACACAGCATTTTGTAAACGGAGGAGCTACAAAAATGGCTACTTCTAAGAAAAGCACACCGTGGTCGACCGAGGAGGTGACGACGTTCCTACATCTCATTGGGGATGATCAAATCCAGCGGGAGCTCGACGGAACAACTCGAAATGTGAACAAAAACAAAGCCGATCACCCCGCCTACACTGCGTTGCTACCCCAGGTCCTAAACTGTAATGGTAATGCGCCACGGCCTGGGCCGGCCAGCGAGGCAGTCCGAGGCCAGAGCGAGGACGCTTAGGGACGCTTAAACGGGGCTACCCCGCTGCAGTGAAAACGCGCCATTAGAGTCCATTAGAGTCTATTAAAGTATATTAGAGTCCATTAAAGTCTATTAGAGTCCATTAAAGTCTATTAGTGTCTATTAAAGTCTATTAGAGTCTATTAGAGTCCATTAAAGTCTATTAGAGTCCATTAGAGTCTATTAAAGTCTATTAGAGTCTGTTAAAGTCTATTAGAGTCCATTAAAGTCTATTAGAGTCCATTAGAGTCTATTAAAGTCTATTAGAGTCTGTTAAAGTCTATTAGAGTCCATTAAAGTCTATTAGAGTCCATTAGAGTCTATTAGAGTCTGTTAAAGTCTATTAGAGTCCATTAAAGTCTATTAGAGTCCATTAGAGTCTATTAGAGTCCATTAAAGTCTATTAGAGTCCATTAGAGTCTATTAGAGTCTATTAGAGTCTATTAAAGTCTATTAGAGTCTATTAGAGTCTGTTAAAGTCTATTAGAGTCCATTAAAGTCTATTAGAGTCCATTAGAGTCTATTAGAGTCCATTAAAGTCTATTAGAGTCCATTAGAGTCTATTAAAGTATATTAGAGTCTATTAGAGTCTATTAAAGTATATTAGAGTCTATTAGAGTCTATTAGAGTCTATTAGAGTCTATTAAAGTCCATTAGAGTCTATTAGAGTCTATTAGAGTCTGTTAAAGTCTATTAGAGTCCATTAAAGTCTATTAGAGTCCATTAGAGTCTATTAGAGTCCATTAAAGTCTATTAGAGTCCATTAGAGTCTATTAGAGTCTATTAGAGTCTGTTAAAGTCTATTAGAGTCCATTAAAGTCTATTAGAGTCCATTAGAGTCTATTAGAGTCCATTAAAGTCTATTAGAGTCCATTAGAGTCTATTAAAGTATATTAGAGTCTATTAGAGTCTATTAAAGTCCATTAGAGTCTATTAGAGTCTATTAGAGTCTATTAGAGTCTACTAGAGTATATTAAAGTATATTAGAGTCTAATACGGTCTGACAGGACGTACCTCCAGAAACCTCTGCAGGTCCACGTCGTACTGCTTCTTCCTCTGAAACACAAACAGGAAGTGAGAGCAGGCTTCACAATAAGAGCTGCGTGTGTTAGAGGAGACACAGACCTGTTCGCAGCGCTT
This sequence comes from Gymnodraco acuticeps, assembly GCF_902827175.1. Lineage (NCBI taxonomy): Eukaryota > Metazoa > Chordata > Actinopteri > Perciformes > Bathydraconidae > Gymnodraco > Gymnodraco acuticeps. The sequence goes on along the minus strand of NW_022991209.1, from coordinate 22,048 downwards.
CTGGAACATGTCCTTCTCTTTCTGCGTCATCAACTTCCACTGCTTGCTGCACAGAACCATCCTCTCAGTGCTGGGGACGTCCTTCATGTTCACCATCAGCTCAGCGCAGTACAGAGAGTAGCCGTTACTGCAACACACACACACACCATCAGCTCAGCGCAGTACAGAGAGTAGCCGTTACTGCAACACACACACACACACCATCAGCTCAGCGCAGTACAGAGTAGCCGTTACTGCAACACACACACACACACCATCAGCTCAGCGCAGTACAGAGAGTAGCCGTTACTGCAACACACACACACACCATCAGCTCAGCGCAGTACAGAGAGTAGCCGTTACTGCAACACACACACACACCATCAGCTCAGCGCAGTACAGAGAGTAGCCGTTACTGCAACACACACACACACCATCAGCTCAGCGCAGTACAGAGAGTACCCGTTACTGCAACACACACACACACACACCATCAGCTCAGCGCAGTACAGAGAGTAGCCGTTACTGCAACACACACACACACCATCATATCAGCGCAGTACAGACTGTTTAGTTTCCTGTTCATTAGCATGTTAGCAGCTAGCTCCTCGTTAGCTAATTGGGACTCACGGTGGAGGTTTCGTCGGCCGTCCATCGAACTTGTCCTTCAGCTGTCTCTCTGCTTTAGTGAGGACGGAGCGCACGTGATCATCGGCGGAGACGTCAGGGTGAGCCACATGATACGCCCTCATACTGCCCTGCACACACACAGCAAAATAATGGGTTATAGTTCCACAGGTCCATGTCACACCCATTAGAACCTGCAGGGGAGGAGGATAATAATAATAAGTGTGTGTGTGTGTGTGTGTGTGTGTGTATTGTACCTCGTAGTCTTTCTGCAGCTCCAGGGCTTTGCTGATCCACTTGAGTCTCCTCTTGTCAGAGAGCTGGGACCACTGTCTCCTCAGAGCCTCCTTCAGCTCCTTCTGACTGACCTGAAACACACACACACACACACACACACACACACACACACACACACACACACACATCAATTAGATTGATAACATGCGATTCATTTGGTTACATAATGTTAGCTAGCTAGCTTTTTGCGATAGCTTACGTAAGTTAGTCATATTGTTATAGAGAGATAATGTAATAGTGTAGGCTAGCTAATAAACTGGTGTGTGTGTGTGTGTGTACCTCGGGGTGCAGCTTCAGGTAGGTCTTCTTCTCGTGGTTGTACCACAGCTGTTGGGGAGTTTTGGGTTTCTCTGGCAGGTCGGACTTCTTCCTCTCTTCGATCAGATCAGGATGATCGTGCCTGCAGGCAGCATCGTTAGCATGCTAACAACACTGTGTGGCAACCCACGCTAACAACACCCGCTAACCACCCACGCTAACAACACATGCTAACAACACCTGCTAACAACACACGCTAACAACACACGCTAACAACACACGCTAACCACCCACGCTAACAACACATGCTAACAACACCTGCTAACAACCCACGCTAACAACACACGCTAACAACACACACTAACAACACACGCTAACAACACACACTAACAACACATGCTAACAACAACCCACGTTAACAACACACGCTAACAACACATGCTAACAACCCACGTTAACAACACACGCTAACAACACATACTAACAACCCACGTTAACAACACACGCTAACAACACATACTAACAACCCACGTTAACAACACACGCTAACAACACATGCTAACAACCCACGTTAACAACACACGCTAACAACACATGCTAACAACCCACGCTAACAACACATGCTAACAACCCACGTTAACAACACATGCTAACAACACACAATAACAACACACGCTAACAACACATGCTAACAACCCACGTTAACAACACACGCTAACAACACATGCTAACAACCCACGTTAACAACACACGCTAACAACACATGCTAACAATCCACGCTAACAACACATGCTAACAACCCACGCTAACAACACATGCTAACAACCCACGCTAACAACACATGCTAACAACCCACGTTAACAACACACGCTAACAACACATGCTAACAATCCACGTTAACAACACACACTAATAACACATGCTAACATCTTCTTAACAAATATCCTATTATCTCTACGTGTGGATTTCTCCTTGTGTTGTTATTTATATGATGAGTATAGTTAGTAGAGTTAGTAGAGTTAGTAGGCTATAGTTAGTATAGTTAGTAGAGTTAGTAGAGTTAGTAGGCTATAGTTAGTATAGTTAGTAGAGTTAGTAGGCAATAGTTAGTAGAGTTAGTAGAGTTAGTAGAGTTAGTAGAGTTAGTAGGCTATAGTTAGTAGAGTTAGTAGAGTTAGTAGAGTTGGTTGAGTTGGTAGAGTTAGTAGGCTATAGTTAGTAGAGTTAGTAGAGTTGGTAGAGTTGGTAGAGTTGGTAGAGTTAGTAGGCTATAGTTAGTAGAGTTAGTAGAGTTAGTAGGCTATAGTTAGTAGAGTTAGTAAAAGGATATATTTGGCTGAGAGTCCTCTCTCTGTGGACCTACAGTGATATCTGTGCCCGATTCACACTGCGCACGATCGAGTCTGCCGTGAACTTGTGAAGTCTATCTGTAAACAGTGACCTTGTGAAGTCTATCTGGAAACAGTGACCTTGTGAAGTCTATCTGTAAACAGTGACCTTGTGAAGTCTATCTGTAAACAGTGACCTTGTGAAGTCTATCTGTAAACAGTGACCTTGTGAAGTCTATCTGTAAACAGTGACCTTGTGAAGTCTATCTGTAAACAGTGACCTTGTGAAGTCTATCTGGAAACAGTGACCTTGTGAAGTCTATCTGTAAACAGTGACCTTGTGAAGTCTATCTGGAAACAGTGCCCTTGTGAAGTCTATCTGTAAACAGTGACCTTGTGAAGTCTATCTGTAAACAGTGACCTTGTGAAGCCTATCTGTAAACAGTGACCTTGTGAAGTCTATCTGTAAACAGTGACCTTGTGAAGCCTATCTGTAAACAGTGACCTTGTGAAGTCTATCTGTAAACAGTGACCTTGTGAAGTCTATCTGGAAACAGTGACCTTGTGAAGTCTATCTGGAAACAGTGACCTTGTGAAGTCTATCTGGAAACAGTGACCTTGTGAAGTCTATCTGGAAACAGTGACCTTGTGAAGTCTATCTGGAAACAGTGACCTTGTGAAGTCTATCTGGAACAGTGACCTTGTGAAGTCTATCTGGAAACAGTGACCTTGTGAAGTCTATCTGGAAACAGTGACCTTGTGAAGTCTATCTGTAAACAGTGACCTTGTGAAGTCTATCTGGAAACAGTGACCTTGTGAAGTCTATCTGGAAACAGTGACCTTGTGAAGTCTATCTGGAAACAGTGACCTTGTGAAGTCTATCTGGAAACAGTGACCTTGTTGAAGTCTATCTGTAAACAGTGACCTTGTGAAGTCTATCTGTAAACAGTGACCTTGTGAAGTCTATCTGTAAACAGTGACCTTGTGAAGTCTATCTGGAAACAGTGACCTTGTGAAGTCTATCTGGAAACAGTGACCTTGTGAAGTCTATTCTGTAAACAGTGACCTTGTGAAGTCTATCTGGAAACAGTGACCTTGTGAAGTCTATCTGGAAACAGTGACCTTGTGAAGTCTATCTGGAAACAGTGACCTTGTGAAGTCTATCTGGAAACAGTGACCTTGTGAAGTCTATCTGTAAACAGTGACCTTGTGAAGTCTATCTGTAAACAGTGACCTTGTGAAGTCTATCTGTAAACAGTGACCTTGTGAAGTCTATCTGGAAACAGTGACCTTGTGAAGTCTATCTGGAAACAGTGACCTTGTGAAGTCTATCTGTAAACAGTGACCTTGTGAAGTCTATCTGGAAACAGTGACCTTGTGAAGTCTATCTGGAAACAGTGACCTTGTGAAGTCTATCTGTAAACAGTGACCTTGTGAAGTCTATCTGGAAACAGTGAGGTGGTCTCTGGTCACATGTGTAATTGATAACGTATGAGTCAGTAATAATAATCTCAGTCATCTGGCCCTAAAGCTGAGAGACCTTTCAGATCGAGCAATGAGGATCGCTAACAGAAGCTAATCCATGTCTCACTTATTATTAGAATCTACTGAACCCACTAAAAGGCTTTACGTTCAATAACTCGTCTCTCTCAGATGAATGTGGTTCTTCTTCGTGAAACGCCGCTGTGTCAAATGTCCCTCTTGGGATGCTGTAGCAGTACAGTCGGAGGAACAACTCCCGCTGCGCAGTGAAAATCGGGCAGACCCAATCTATAATAATATAAGCTTCAAAGAGGTGAAGGAGCGACTCACTTGAAGCGCGCCATGTTCTTCTCGAACTCCTCCTTCTCGCGCTGGAACTCAGTGATGTACTTTAGCTGCAGAGACAGAGAGAGGTGAGACAGAGCGGAGCGGGGGGGCGGGGGGGGGGGGGGGGGCGTGGGTACGGACCTTCTTCTTCTCCGGCAGCTCCTTGTACTTCTTGGACAGGATCTTGGTCAGATCCAGGTTGCTCATCTCTGGGTGGATCTTGGCGTACTTGGCTCGTTTCTCCATGAAGAAGCGGAAGTATGGAGTCAGGGGTTTCTTTGGGAACTCCGGGTGAGTCTGACAGGAAACACCATTTAAAGGCCCATTATGAACAATCCCCTTCTTCATGTCTCTTCTACATCAACATGTGTCCCCTCTTCTTCATGTCTCTTCTACATCAACATGTGTCCCCTCTTCTTCATGTCTCTTCTACATCACATGTGTCCCCTCTTCTTCATGTCTCTTCTACATCAACATGTGTCCCCTCTTCCTCATGTCTCTTCTACATCAACATGTGTCCCCTCTTCCCTCATGTCTCTTCTACATCAACATGTGTCCCCTCTTCTTCATGTCTCTTCTACATCAACATGTGTCCCCTCTTCTTCATGTCTCTTCTACATCAACACGTGTCCCCTCTTCTTCATGTCTCTTCTACATCAGCTGTGTCCCCTCTTCTTCATGTCTCTTCTACATCAACATGTGTCCCCTCTTCTTCATGTCTCTTCTACATCAACATGTGTCCCCTCTTCTTCATGTCTCTTCTACATCAACATGTGTCCCCTCTTCTTCATGTCTCTTCTACATCAACATGTCCCCTCTTCTTCATGTCTCTTCTACATCAACATGTGTCCCCTCTTCTTCATGTCTCTTCTACATCAACATGTGTCCCTCTTCTTCATGTCTCTTCTACATCAACATGTGTCCCCTCTTCTTCATGTCTCTTCTACATCAACATGTGTCCCCTCTTCTTCATGTCTCTTCTACATCAACATGTGTCCCCTCTTCTTCATGTCTCTTCTACTCAACATGTGTCCCCTCTTCATGTCTCTTCTACATCAACATGTGTCCCCTCTTCTTCATGTCTCTTCTACATCAACATGTGTCCCCTCTTCTCCATGTCTCTTCTACATCAACATGTGTCCCTCTTCTCATGTCTCTTCTACATCAACATGTGTCCCCTCTTCTCAGTTCTTCTACATCAACATGTGTCCCCTCTTCCTCATGTCTCTTCTACATCAACATGTGTCCCCTCTTCTTCATGTCTCTTCTACATCAACATGTCCCCTCTTCTTCATGTCTCTTCTACATCAACATGTGTCCCCTCTTCTTCATGTCTCTTCTACATCAACAGTGTCCCCTCTTCTTCATGTCTCTTCTACATAAATGTGTCCCCTCTTCTTCATGTCTCTTCTACATCAACATGTGTCCCCTTTCTTCATGTCTCTTCTACATCAACATGTGTCCCCTCTTCTTCATGTCTCTTCTACATCAACATGTGTCCCCTCTTCTTCATGTCTTTCTACATCAACATGTGTCCCCTCTTCTTCATGTCTCTTCTACATCAACATGTGTCCCCTCTTCTTCATGTCTCTTCTACATCAACATGTGTCCCTCTTCTCATGTCTCTTCTACATCAACATGTGTCCCCTCTTCTTCATGTCTCTTCTACATCAACATGTGTCCCCTCTTCTTCATGTCTCTTCTACATCAACATGTGTCCCCTTCTTCATGTCTCTTCTACATCAACATGTGTCCCCTCTTCTTCATGTCTCTTCTACATCAACATGTGTCCCCTCTTCTTCATGTCTCTTCTACATCAACATGTGTCCCCTCTTCTCATGTCTCTTCTACATCAACATGTGTCCCCTCTTCTCATGTCTCTTCTACATCAACATTGTGTCCCCTCTTCTTCACTGTCTCTTCTACATCAACATGTGTCCCCTCTTCTTCATGTCTCTTCTACATCAACATGTGTCCCCTCTTCTTCATGTCTCTTCTACATCAACATGTGTCCCCTCTTCTCATGTCTCTTCTACATCAACATGTGTCCCCTCTTCTTCATGTCTCTTCTACATCAACATGTGTCCCCTCTTCTTCATGTCTCTTCTACCTCAACATGTGTCCCCTCTTCTTCATGTCTCTTCTACATCAACATGTGTCCCCTCTTCTTCATGTCTCTTCTACATCAACATGTGTCCCCTCTCTCTTCATGTCTCTTCTACATCAACATGTGTCCCCTCTTCTTCATGTCTCCTCTACATCAACATGTGTCCCCTCTTCCTCATGTCTCTTCTTACATCAACATGTGTCACCTCTTCTTCATGTCTCTTCTTACATCAACATGTGTCCCCTCTTCGTCAGTCTCTTCTACATCAACATGTTGTCCCCCTCTTCTTCATGTCTCTTCTACATCAACATGTGTCCCCTCTTCTTCATGTCTCTTCTACATCAACATGTGTCCCCCTCTTCTTCATGTCTCTTCCTACATCAACATGTGTCCCCTCTTCTCATGTCTCTTCTACATCAACATGTGTCCCCTCTTCCTCCATGTCTCTTCTACATCACAGTGGGTCCCCTCTTCTTCATGTCTCTTCTACATCAACATGTGTCCCCCTCTTCTTCATGTCTCTTCTTAATCAACATGTGTCCCCTCTTCTTCATGTCTCTTCTACATCAACATGTGTCCCCTCTTCCTCATGTCTCTTACTACATCAACATGTGTCCCCTCTTCTTTCATGTCTCTTCTACATCAACATGTGTCCCCCTCTTCTTCATGTCTCTTCTACATCACCATGTGTCCCCTCTTCTTCATGTCCTCTTCTACATCAACATGGTCCCCTCTTCTTCATGTCTCTTCTACATCAACATGTGTCCCCCCTTCTTCTTCATGTCTCTTCTACATCAACATGTGTCCCCCTCTTCTCATGTCTCTTCTACATCAACATTGTGTCCCCTCTTCTTCATGTCTCTTCCTACATCAACATGTGTCCCCTCTTCTTCATGTCTCTTCCTACACTCAACATGTGTCCCCCTCTCTTCATGTCTCTTCTACATCACCATGTGTCCCCTCTTCTTCATGTCTCTTCTACATCAAACAGTGTAGTCCCCTCTTTTTCATGTTCTGCTTCTACATCAACACTGTGTCCCCTCTTCTTCATGTCTCTTCTACATCAACATGTGTCCCCTCTTCTTCATGTCTCTTCTACATCAACATGTGTCCCTCCCTCATGTCTCTTCTACATCAACATGTGTCCCCTCTTCTTCATGTCTCTCTTCTACATCAACATGTGTCCCCTCTTCCTCATGTCTCTTCTACATCAACATGTGTCCCCTCTTCTTCATGTCTCTTCTACATCAACATGTGTCCCCTCTTCTTCATGTCTCTTCTACACCAACATGTGTCCCTCTTCTTCATGTCTCTTCTACATCAACATGTGTCCCCTCTTCTTCATGTCTCTTCTACATCAACATGTGTCCCCTCTTCTTCAGGTCTTCTTCTACATCAACATGTGTCCCCTCTTCTTCATGTCTCTTCTACATCAACATGTGTCCCCTCTGTGGAAAGAGACTGAAAGGTTCAGGAACAAAGATTCTCTCTCTTTTTGACCCATTTCTATAAAAACCTGTCTGAAAATGAGCTGATCAGATTTTGGCCACTTTGTGATGTCATAACGATGTATTGTCTTGTGTAGCCATTAGCCAATCAGCAACCAAGGTAACCCCCCCCCTTATCACCTGAATCTCCTCCTAGAGCACCATCAGGCGCGTTCACACCGGAGCACTTTTCTCCCTTAGTTCCGTTAGTACCCGTTATGTTGCGTTCACACCAAAAAGAGTACTTAGTGCCGGGAACTTTTACCCTCATGTTTAGTGCCTGCTGAGAGGTGGTACCAAAAAGTGCCAAAAAAGTACCAATTTATATTGGCTGGGTGAATTGCAAACCACGCCCCGTAAAACTCTGAAACATTTTGTGAAGCCGCCATTGTATTTGCTGGCATTAGCATTATTAGCGTTAGCATTAGCCCCGCGCACCAACGGAGAGAGAATAACTTATGGCAACACAAAAAAAAACATGGGAGCGGTGGAGATGAGGAGGTGTCGGCGTTCTGGCGATTTATTCGGAAGGCTTCAGTAGAAGCTGACTTCCGGCCGGGGACTCCGGGCGGCAGTATACGCCGTGAAGTGGTTTGCGTCCTGCCAGTAAACCCAAAGCAGAAGAAGAAGAAGTGACGTCACCGGCTTCATTTGCCTAATCCTCCCCCAGGGACTTATTCCGGTGTGAACGCAATCTGTATTTAGTGCCCTGGGGTACTAAGTACAGCAAAGTACTTGGTGTGAAAGCGGCTATTGAGTTCTTTGTAACCAGATCTCTCTCAGAGGGGCGTGGGGAGGGGCTCCTTATTTTCATCTGAAGTAACAGACAGAGAATCAGCACTTTGGAAACAGGGCTGAAACAGAGGGGATTATGGGTAATGCTGCAATGATCTGTTTGGTTTCAGCCAATCAGAGACAGGCTCTGGATATATCTGAGACCTGGGATATATTGATGAGAAACAGTATCATAGGGACCTTTAAATATATATGCATCAGCCAAACGACTCGTTGCGCCCTCGCTGCGAGGGGGACCCAAGTTCCCATCAGCAGAAACACGTGGGTTTGCTGTCCTGGCTCCAAGATGGTGGAATGAGCTCCCCATTGACATCAGGACAGCAGAAAGCTTACACACCTTCCAGACTGAAAACTCATCTCTTTCGACTCCACTTCGAGCGATAGAACTATTAACAAAGCACTTATATACTAATAAAGGGCTGGCTTATCTAAAGCCAGTTGAGTAGCACTTGAAATGTTTGGCTCTATGAAACCTGATGTACTTTATGATTCTGTTTTCTTCAAGGTTGTGTCTTCCTGGTCGAATGTACTTATTGTAAGTCGCTCTGGACAAAAGCCTCAGCTAAATGTAATGTAATGTAATATGCCCCTACAAATAGAATCAAATGATGTGAGAAACACTGGATAATGCTAATAATTTTAAAAAAAATGTTTTAAATGTTATGTCGAATCACCCCCACTTTGGGGACCTTTAATTACAGATAATAATCCCGATTAAACTGGGGGAGGCCTCACCTTCAGCTTCTTGCCTTTGTACGGATTCCTCACGAACTCTGTGGCGTCGAAGATGACCTCCGTCATTGTGCGGTACTTACGCACCTGGAGCGTTAGGGTTAGAGAGGGTTATAACAGGTTATAACAGGCGCTGTGAAGGGGTTCTGCTCTGGAACAACTCCAGGACTGACATCACATACAATACAGAGAGAAAGCTCATTCTACTATATGGAAGATATCACCTTTAAAAGATATTCAAATAAGCCATAACATCTTCATCGTCTCACATGAAGAGATGCTCATGAAGTCATGAAGGTGAGACGTGACTCAGTGCAGATCGATCGTACCTCTGTGGAGACTTTGAGCCACTTGCTGCGGCACATCTCCCCGGAGAACAGCCCGAAGCCCACCTTCTCCCAGTCGAAGTGAGACTCGGTGGTTTTATACTTCATAGCATCAACGTCTGGGAGCAGGGAACGAATCCTCTCAAGAAGAGTGAGACATTCCTGCTGAGACCAGGAGTCTACACACACACACACACACACACACACACACACACACACACACACACACACACACACACACACACACACACACATCACACACACACACACACACACACACACACACACACACACACACACACACCACACACACACCACACAACACACACACACACAACACACACACACACACACACACACACACACACACACACACACACACACACACACACACACACACACACACACACACACACACACACACACACACACACACACACACACACACACACACACACAAATTCAGTATTTCTCAAAGGGGGGGCGCGAGAGACCAGGAGGAAAAATTGTTAGGACAAAAATCAGTGTGACAGCCCTCCCTCCCTCATGTTGCTTGGGGGGCGGGGCTTACCAAAGAGCAGTCTGGCATCCTGAGTGACAGCCCTCCCTCCCTCATGTTGCTTGGGGGGCGGGGCTTACCAAAGAGCAGTCTGGCATCCTGAGTGACAGCCCTCCCTCCCTCATGTTGCTTGGGGGGCGGGGCTTACCAAAGAGCAGTCTGGCATCCTGAGTGACAGCCCTCCCTCCCTCATGTTGCTTGGGGGGGGGGCTTACCAAAGAGCAGTCTGGCATCCTGAGTGACAGCCCTCCCTCCCTCATGTTGCTTGGGGGGGCGGGGCTTACCAAAGAGTAGTCTGGCATCCTGAGTGACAGCCCTCCCTCCCTCATGTTGCTTGGGGGGCGGGGCTTACCAAAGAGCAGTCTGGCATCCTGAGTGACAGCCCTCCCTCCCTCATGTTGCTTGGGGGGCGGGGCTTACCAAAGAGCAGTCTGGCATCCTGAGTGACAGCCCTCCCTCCCTCATGTTGCTTGGGGGGCGGGGCTTACCAAAGAGCAGTCTGGCATCCTGAGTGACAGCCCTCCCTCCCTCATGTTGCTTGGGGGTGGGGCTTACCAAAGAGCAGTCTGGCATCCTGAGTGACAGCCCTCCCTCCCTCATGTTGCTTGGGGGGGCGGGGCTTACCAAAGAGCAGTCTGGCATCCTGAGTGACAGCCCTCCCTCCCTCATGTTGCTTGGGGGGGCGGGGCTTACCAAAGAGCAGTCTGGCATCCTGAGTGACAGCCCTCCCTCCCTCATGTTGCTTGGGGGGCGGGGCTTACCAAAGAGCAGTCTGGCATCCTGAGTGACAGCCCTCCCTCCCTCATGTTGCTTGGGGGGCGGGGCTTACCAAAGAGCAGTCTGGCATCCTGAGTGACAGCCCTCCCTCCCTCATGTTGCTTGGGGGGCGGGGGCTTACCAAAGAGCAGTCTGGCATCCTGAGTGACAGCCCTCCCTCCCTCATGTTGCTTGGGGGTGGGGCTTACCAAAGAGCAGTCTGGCATCCTGAGTGACAGCCCTCCCTCCCTCATGTTGCTTGGGGGGGCGGGGCTTACCAAAGAGCAGTCTGGCATCCTGAGTGACAGCCCTCCCTCCCTCATGTTGCTTGGGGGGCGGGGCTTACCAAAGAGCAGTCTGGCATCCTGAGTGACAGCCCTCCCTCCCTCATGTTGCTTGGGGGGCGGGGCTTACCAAAGAGCAGTCTGGCATCCTGAGTGACAGCCCTCCCTCCCTCATGCTGCCTTCATGATGTTAGGTAGCGCGAGAAATATAACTCAACACTTTCTCTACCCAATACTCCGTGATTGGTGGGAAACTAAACTGATAGTTACTGAAGTTATCTAAGGGTGCGTTCACACCTGCCTTTTATAGTCCAGTTGAATCGAACCCTGGTGCGTTTAGCCGCTTGGTGCGGTTTGTTTGGGTCGGTGTGAACACAGTCCGAGACCTCTTAAGTGAACTAAACAACCGGACTTTGGTCCGCTAAAATAGGTGGTCTCGGAGCCAAGCCCACCTTAACCTGCCATCAGGCCCTGGGGCTGAACAAATCAAAGTCATTTATAGCCTCGGCAGGCTCTGTGATCGCACTTCTCCACTCTGCTCTGCGCGCCTGGTCCTCTCCTCCAGATGAGTGACGTATCGGGCCTCCCTCATGTATTTGTCCGGTTGCCGTTAGCGCCCCTCCACGTAGCAAGTCCTCGTCGACCTCTCCATCTCCTCCAACAGATAATGTCCCTCCTGTCTGTTCTTCCTCTCCCGCTACTCCATCGCTATCAGAACCAGACGGCCTACTTGGCTCCGAGGCCCCGCGGCCGGCACCGCTGCCGCTCGGTCCAGAACTCACCTGTCCTCCCTCCTCATCCTGGCCTACAGGTTTAAAATAACCTGTAAGCTTCGGCATGTTTTGTAATAGCTGCTTGTCTCAAAACTCCTTTTGAGAGCGCCACTCTCAAACTTTTTCTTCTCCAAATGTTCTCCTAAACACCCTTCATCTGTCACTCAATCACTCGCAATTTGAATAAGTCACATGTGAAACATATTCTCATTCTGATTGGCTGTGAAGTGGTGCCCACTGACTGTTACGGAGTCATCTCTGGAATCCATCGATCTCATTGATTAGCGGAGCAAATGATCAAAATACTATATATGTATACGGAGGGAAGATATTTTCGTTTGGATTACTGGTCTGGGGGAAGCTCGCGAGTGTGTGTGTGTGTGTATATATGTGTGTGTGTGTGTGTATATGTGTGTGTGTTTGTGTATATTGTGTTTGTTTCCCGGGAGAAACACCGGCTGTTGTTATGCCTGCTGTGACGTCAAGTTACTCCGTTCTCCGCTTGTAATTATGCCGAAGCTTCAAAGTTGTATTTATCATCTGAATTCGCCGAAACAAGTTTAATATTCTGAAAGCCAAGACTTTGTTTTTTGAAACCAGATGAAAACAAACAGGATTGTAGCTGACATCCTCGTGGATTCATCTTCTCATTACAGACACATGCATTTCCTAACATTCGGTCTATATGCTGTAAAATGTATTATCTCTTGGATTTACACACAGCATCTATTGCACGTCTGTCCGTCCTGGGAGAGGGATCCCTCCTCTGTTGCTCTCCCTGAGGTTTCTCCCATGTTCCCTTTAAACTGTGGGTTTTCTCTGGAAGTGTTTCCTTGTACGATGTGAGGGTCTAAGGACAGAGGGTCTGAGGACAGAGGGTCTGAGGAAAGAGGGTCTGAGGACAGAGGATCTAAGGACAGAGGGTCTAAGGACAGAGGGTCTGAGGACAGAGGGTCTGAGGACAGAGGGTCTGAGGACAGAGGGTCTGAGGACAGAGGGTCATTCAGCCCAGGTCAGCCCGTGCATTAAGGCGGCCCTGCCCGGAGCGCTTGCTAGTGGTTGTTCCTAGAGTCTCTAAAAGTACAATGGGAGCCAGAGCCTTTTCTTATCAAGCTCCACATTTGTGGAATCAGCTTCCAGTTTGTGTTCGGGCGGCAGACACCCTATCCGTTTTTAAGAGTGCGCTTAAGACCTTCCTTTTTGATAAAGCTTATAGTTAGGGCTGATTAGATCCAGCCCCTAGTTTTGCTGATATAGGCTTAGTTTGTCGGGGGACATCTTACTTCTTCCTTCTCTCTGTCTATACCTGTGTACTCTCATGTTCCGATTAACCCAGCTTCCCCAAATGTCTTTCTTTTTGGTGTCTGTATACGCCGGGATCCGGAGTCATGGATGATCCTGCGCTCCTCTGTCCTGGATCGCGAGCCCTGGATCTTGAGTCGTGGCTGTGGTCCTGGATCATAGGTCCTGGATGGATATCCTCGTGGATTCATCTTCCTATTATACACACATGCATTTCCAAACATTTTGACTACCTATGTTGCAAATGTATTATCTTTTCAATGTACACACGGCATCTATTGCACGTCTGTCCGTCCTGGGAGAGGGATCCCTCCTCTGTTGCTCTTCCTGAGGTTTCTCCATGTTCCCTTTAAACTGTGGGTTTTCTTTGGAAGTTTTTCCTTGTACGATGTGAGGGTCTAAGGACAGAGGGGCTAAGGACAGAGGGTCTAAGGACAGAGGGTGTCGTATTGTCATACTGATATTGTGTACAAACTGTAAAGTCCACTGAGACAAATGTAACATTTGTGATATTGGGCTATATAAATAAACATTGATTGATTGATTGATTGATTGATAGTGAACTCTGGAGCGGTTAATTGCTGGTGTGAACGCAGTCCGCACTAAAATATAGGAAGCGTAGTATTTACGCGTCACAAGAACGCGGATGTCTTCAAAAATCTTTAGCGAAAGAGTCTTTCAAGACATCCAGTTGTTAAGTTAAAGAGTGAAGCAGGATGAAGAGTTGAACAGTGTTGTCAGGGGCGGCGGGTGCTGTAGGCTAGGGAAGGCTAAGCCTTTCCAAATATTTGTGTCACTGCATCCTGGTAAAATAAAAAATATAATGTACCCTATAATGTGTGTCTTCGATTAGCGCTGCAGCCACCAGGAAAGTGTGCTGCGAAGCCAGTCCACAGACCCTGGGTACGTTTGAGTTACAAACTAACTAACAAAGAGATCTCACCAAGCGGTCCCACGGCGCTGGTTATCAACTCGGTGAATCAAGCCAGGGTCTCTCTCCAGCTGAGAGCGTTCATGTGAAAGGGGCGGGGTTAGCTACGTTTGACCAATCACAAACAGGGACAAGTGTACTGACAGCGCAGCGTCATACTTCCTGAATGAAAAGTGAACTATAATATTAGACATATGAAGAAGTTAAAGTTTAAACATCCATGACTTAAACACTTGATCCAGGATCAAAGCCACAGAGCTGCACCTGCAAGGTGAACACAGCTGGGAACAGAACAAGTGTTTGAATGCGTACATTAACAGCTTTATGATATCACTGCCCGTCTAAGACACCATCTGACTTTCATTACATTTGACTCCAGTGTTTCCTCAACTTAATGTGTTGCTTCAAATAATGCTTCTGCATCCAGTCTGTGACGCTGTGAGTGTTGCACGGCCAGATACGGCTCAGCTGACTCAGATCAGGAGATATGTGATATGATATGATCGATGATCTGATTGATGATGTGATATGAATGATAAGTGTGACACGTCGGCGTCTTCTCTGCAGGCTACTGCAGTTTAAACTGTATTGATGATTTATTCCCCGCACACTGAGCTCTGATTGGTCAGCAGGCGGTGCTTGAGTTGATCTCTTTTCTATAGACGCTGGAGGCGGGCAGCGTCAGGTAAAAACAAGTTATTTAGCCTTCCCAAACCTGAGCCTCACGCGCCGCCTATGAGTGTCGTGTAAAGTAAAAATGCTCCGTCAGCTACATAAACGTCAGAGCACCTGTCGTCGGTGAAACGCCCTCTGACTGCAGAACGTCTCATTGTGTTATCATGTTTTTAACGTTGTCTGATGATATAATCATATGCCCGGGCCGCTAGTGTCTGTTCATCTCCAGATTAACAGCAGCATGAGAACAACCTGCAGAAAGTGCCGATGCTCCATGGCGGAGGCGTTTTTACCCCCTTAATGTCTGACCAATGGTTGAACAGCATTTCCGAGCACATGACTTGTGTTTAAAGTTTATAGTCCGTTTGAGTTTTGCCGTGTGAACGCAAACTGAACCTTCTGGAAAAAGAAACAATGCAACAAACTGTGGTCTGGTGCTCACCAGAGAGCAAACTATTAGGGGTGAATGCACCCTCAGAGCATGAATGGAAAATAGTGAATAGAGCAGGTCCACCAGAGCCACCTGCTGGCTCCATGGTGAGCTCCATGGTGAGCTCCATGGTGAGCTCCAGCAGGTGAGCTCCATGGTGAGCTCCATGGTGAGCTCCATGGTGAGCTCCATGGTGAGCTCCATGGTGAGCTCCATGGTGAGCTCCATGGTGAGCTCCAGCAGGTGAGCTCCATGGTGAGCTCCATGGTGAGCTCCAGCAGGTGAGCTCCATGGTGAGCTCCATGGTGAGCTCCATGGTGAGCTCCATGGTGAGCTCCATGGTGAGCTCCATGGTGAGCTCCATGGTGAGCTCCATGGTGAGCTCCAGCAGGTGAGCTCCATGGTGAGCTCCATGGTGAGCTCCATGGTGAGCTCCAGCAGGTGAGCTCCATGGTGAGCTCCAGCAGGTGAGCTCCATGGTGAGCTCCATGGGTGAGCTCATGGTGAGCTCCAGCAGGTGAGCTCCATGGTGAGCTCCAGCAGGTGAGCTCCATGGTGAGCTCCATGGTGAGCTCCATGGTGAGCTCCAGCAGGTGAGCTCCATGGTGAGCTCCAGCAGGTGAGCTCCATGGTGAGCTCCATGGT
Source organism: Gymnodraco acuticeps (assembly GCF_902827175.1). Lineage (NCBI taxonomy): Eukaryota > Metazoa > Chordata > Actinopteri > Perciformes > Bathydraconidae > Gymnodraco > Gymnodraco acuticeps. Next base: position 5,948 of record NW_022991209.1, on the reverse strand, counting down.
GAGCTCCATGGTGAGCTCCATGGTGAGCTCCATGGTGAGCTCCATGGTGAGCTCCAGCAGGTGAGCTCCAGCAGGTGAGCTCCAGCAGGTGAGCTCCATGGTGAGCTCCAGCAGGTGAGCTCCAGCAGGTGAGCTCCAGCAGGTGAGCTCCAGCAGGTGAGCTCCATGGTGAGCTCCATGGTGAGCTCCAGCAGGTGAGCTCCATGGTGAGCTCCAGCAGGTGAGCTCCAGCAGGTGAGCTCTAGCAGGTGGTTCTGGTGGACATGACGCCATCGCAAAAAGCCAAGCCAATACAATGCTGCGTTCATAGAGCTACGTGAAGTGGGGAAGGACAACGCTTAATTGCGGATATGTAACTTCACATTCTAGCACAGTTTATTGCTATTATACCGCGATTGTTGCCGACGACGATGCTCAACAGATCGCTGAACGCAACCTCCCACCAATCACGGAGTATTGGGTAGAGAAAGGGTTGAGTTATATTTCTCGGGCTACCTAACATCCATGAAGGCACCATGAGGGAGGGAGGGCTGTCACTCAGGATGCCAAACTACTCTTTGGTAAGCCCCGCCCCCCAAGCAACATCAGGGCCACAAGTTAGAAAGCAAAAAAAAATGGGGGGGGGTTACCTGGTTCATTCTTGATCCTGGAGGTCTGAGACGTGGAGACACTGCTGCCGTTCATCATGCAGTGTGACCCCTTCCCTCTGCGCACACACACACACACACACACACACACACACACACACACACAATATTGTATGAAATCTCATCACGTGTTGAATCAGACTTTAGTTCCACCAAACTAGCTGCACCTTGACCAGCTTTGAGAACACTTTCATGATACTTTGACTGTCTCTAACTATATTTTGATGATAACACTTTAATGCAGCGCTACATTAACCTATAGTGTGCAGCTCTATCCTCCTGTATGCAGCTCCATTACATGACATGTCACTTGTTAGACTCAATTCTGTGGGCAATCCCCACAGGAGCACTTTGGGGTGAAGTGTCTCAGGGACACAACGACATGCTGACTGCAGTGGGGTTTGAACCTGTGACGGAGCGGACTGGCCATTGGGAATACCGGGAGTTTTACCGGTGGGACGGTCGGACAATTGACTAGCGGTACCGAGTTGGGCCGGTCGGGTCTCCCGGGCAGATTTTTAGTCAGTCCGCCCCTGCCCTGATCCGAACACTAACGCTCAACCCACTGCACCACACGCCTCCTGTATGCAGCTCTTTAGCATGCAGCTCTATCAGTCTGTATGCAGGTCTATAGTGTGCAGCTCTATCAGTCTGTATGCAGGTCTATAGTGTGTAGCTCTATCAGTCTGTATGCAGGTCTCTAGTGTGTAGCTCTATCAGTCTGTATGCAGGTCTATAGTGTGCAGCTCTATCAGTCTGTATGCAGGTCTCTAGTGTGTAGCTCTATCAGTCTGTATGCAGGTCTATAGTGTGCAGCTCTATCAGTCTGTATGCAGGTCTATAGTGTGTAGCTCTATCAGTCTGTATGCAGGTCTATAGTGTGCAGCTCTATCAGTCTGTATGCAGGTCTATAGTGTGCAGCTCTATCCTCCTGTATGCAGGTCTATAGTGTGCAGCTCTATCAGTCTGTATGCAGGTCTATAGTGTGCAGCTCTATCAGTCTGTATGCAGGTCTCTAGTGTGTAGCTCTATCAGTCTGTATGCAGGTCTCTAGTGTGTAGCTCTATCCTCCTGTATGCAGGTCTATAGTGTGTAGCTCTATCAGTCTGTATGCAGGTCTATAGTGGGCAGCTCTATCAGTCTATATGCAGGTCTATAGTGTGCAGCTCTATCAGTCTGTATGCAGGTCTATAGGGTGCAGCTCTATCAGTCTGTATGCAGGTCTATAGTGTGCAGCTCTATCAGTCTGTATGCAGGTCTATAGTGTGTAGCTCTATCAGTCTGTATGCAGGTCTATAGTGTGCAGCTCTATCAGTCTGTATGCAGGTCTATAGGGTGCAGCTCTATCAGTCTGTATGCAGGTCTATAGTGTGCAGCTCTATCAGTCTGTATGCAGGTCTATAGTGTGCAGCTCTATCAGTCTGTATGCAGGTCTATAGTGTGCAGCTCTATCCTCCTGTATGCAGGTCTCTAGTGTGTAGCTCTATCAGTCTGTATGCAGGTCTATAGGGTGCAGCTCTATCAGTCTGTATGCAGGTCTATAGTGTGCAGCTCTATCAGTCTGTATGCAGGTCTATAGTGTGTAGCTCTATCAGTCTGTATGCAGGTCTATAGTGGGCAGCTCTATCAGTCTGTATGCAGGTCTATAGTGTGCAGCTCTATCAGTCTGTATGCAGGTCTATAGTGTGTAGCTCTATCAGTCTGTATGCAGGTCTATAGGGTGCAGCTCTATCCTCCTGTATGCAGGTCTATAGTGTGTAGCTCTATCAGTCTGTATGCAGGTCTATAGTGTGCAGCTCTATCCTCCTGTATGCAGGTCTATAGTGTGCAGCTCTATCCTCCTGTATGCAGGTCTATAGTGTGCAGCTCTATCAGTCTGTATGCAGGTCTATAGTGTGCAGCTCTATCAGTCTGTATGCAGGTATATAGTGTGCAGCTCTATCCTCCTGTATGCAGGTCTATAGTGTGCAGCTCTATCCTCCTGTATGCAGGTCTATAGTGTGCAGCTCTATCCTCCTGTATGCAGGTATATAGTGTGCAGCTCTATCCTCCTGTATGCAGGTCTATAGTGTGCAGCTCTATCCTCCTGTATGCAGGTCTATAGTGTGCAGCTCTATTCTCCTGTATGCAGGTCTATAGTGTGCAGCTCTATCAGTCTGTATGCAGGTCTATAGTGTGCAGCTCTATCATCCTGTATGCAGGTCTATAGTGTGTAGCTCTATCAGTCTGTATGCAGGTCTATAGTGTGCAGCTCTATCAGTCTGTATGCAGGTCTATAGTGTGCAGCTCTATCCTCCTGTATGCAGGTCTATAGTGTGTAGCTCTATCAGTCTGTATGCAGGTCTATAGTGTGCAGCTCTATCAGTCTGTATGCAGGTCTATAGTGTGCGGCTCTATCAGTCTGTATGCAGGTCTATAGTGTCCAGCTCTATCAGTCTGTATGCAGGTCTATAGTGTGTAGCTCTATCAGTCTGTATGCAGGTCTATAGTGTGCAGCTCTATCAGTCTGTATGCAGGTCTATAGTGTGCAGCTCTATCAGTCTGTATGCAGGTCTATAGGGTGCAGCTCTATCAGTCTGTATGCAGGTCTATAGTGTGTAGCTCTATCAGTCTGTATGCAGGTCTATAGTGTGTAGCTCTATCAGTCTGTATGCAGGTCTATAGTGTGTAGCTCTATCAGTCTGTATGCAGGTCTATAGTGTGCAGCTCTATCCTCCTGTATGCAGGTCTATAGTGTGCAGCTCTATCAGTCTGTATGCAGGTATATAGTGTGCAGCTCTATCCTCCTGTATGCAGGTCTATAGTGTGCAGCTCTATCCTCCTGTATGCAGGTCTATAGTGTGCAGGTCTATAGTGTGCAGCTCTATCAGTCTGTATGCAGGTCTATAGTGTGTAGCTCTATCAGTCTGTATGCAGGTCTATAGTGTGCAGCTCTATCCTCCTGTATGCAGGTCTATAGTGTGCAGCTCTATCAGTCTGTATGCAGGTCTATAGTGTGCAGCTCTATCAGTCTGTATGCAGGTCTATAGTGTGCAGCTCTATCAGTCTGTATGCAGGTCTATAGTGTGTAGCTCTATCAGTCTGTATGCAGGTCTATAGTGTGCAGCTCTATCAGTCTGTATGCAGGTCTATAGTGTGCAGCTCTATCCTCCTGTATGCAGGTCTATAGTGTGTAGCTCTATCAGTCTGTATGCAGGTCTATAGTGTGCAGCTCTATCAGTCTGTATGCAGGTCTATAGTGTGTAGCTCTATCAGTCTGTATGCAGGTCTATAGTGTGCAGCTCTATCCTCCTGTATGCAGGTCTATAGTGTGTAGCTCTATCAGTCTGTATGCAGGTCTATAGTGTGTAGCTCTATCAGTCTGTATGCAGGTCTATAGTGTGCAGCTCTATCCTCCTGTATGCAGGTCTATAGTGTGCAGCTCTATCAGTCTGTATGCAGGTCTATAGGGTGCAGCTCTATCCTCCTGTATGCAGGTCTATAGTGTGCAGCTCTATCAGTCTGTATGCAGGTCTATAGTGTGCAGCTCTATCTCTCCTGTATGTAGGTCTATAGTGTGTAGCTCTATCAGTCTGTATGCAGGTCTATAGTGTGCAGCTCTATCAGTCTGTATGCAGGTCTATAGTGTGCAGCTCTATCAGTCTGTATGCAGGTCTATAGTGTGCAGCTCTATCAGTCTGTATGCAGGTCTATAGTGTGCAGCTCTATCCTCCTGTATGCAGGTCTATAGTGTGCAGCTCTATCAGTCTGTATGCAGGTCTATAGTGTGTAGCTCTATCAGTCTGTATGCAGGTCTATAGTTTGCAGCTCTATCAGTCTGTATGCAGGTCTATAGTGTGCAGCTCTATCCTCCTGTATGCAGGTCTATAGTGTGCAGCTCTATCAGTCTGTATGCAGGTCTATAGTGTGTAGCTCTATCAGTCTGTATGCAGGTCTCTAGTGTGCAGCTCTATCAGTCTGTATGCAGGTCTATAGTGTGCAGCTCTATCAGTCTGTATGCAGGTCTATAGGGTGCAGCTCTATCAGTCTGTATGCAGGTCTATAGTGTGCAGCTCTATCAGTCTGTATGCAGGTCTCTAGTGTGCAGCTCTATCCTCCTGTATGCAGGTCTATAGTGTGCAGCTCTATCAGTCTGTATGCAGGTCTATAGTGTGTAGCTCTATCAGTCTGTATGCAGGTCTATAGTGTGTAGCTCTATCAGTCTGTATGCAGGTCTATAGTGTGCAGCTCTATCAGTCTGTATGCAGGTCTATAGGGTGCAGCTCTATCCTCTTGTATGCAGGTCTATAGTGTGCAGCTCTATCAGTCTGTATGCAGGTCTATAGTGTGCAGCTCTATCAGTCTGTATGCAGGTCTATAGGGTGCAGCTCTATCAGTCTGTATGCAGGTCTATAGTGTGCAGCTCTATCAGTCTGTATGCAGGTCTATAGGGTGCAGCTCTATCCTCTTGTATGCAGGTCTATAGTGTGCAGCTCTATCAGTCTGTATGCAGGTCTATAGTGTGTAGCTCTATCAGTCTGTATGCAGGTCTATAGTGTGCAGCTCTATCAGTCTGTATGCAGGTCTATAGTGTGCAACTCTATCAGTCTGTATGCAGGTCTATAGTGTGCAGCTCTATCAGTCTGTATGCAGGTCTATAGTGTGCAGCTCTATCAGTTTGTATGCAGGTCTATAGTGTGCAGCTCTATCAGTCTGTATGCAGGTCTCTAGTGTGCAGCTCTATCAGTCTGTATGCAGGTCTATAGTGTGCAGCTCTATCAGTCTGTATGCAGGTCTATAGTGTGCAGCTCTATCAGTCTGTATGCAGGTCTATAGTGTGCAGCTCTATCAGTCTGTATGCAGGTCTATAGTGTGCGTCTCATCAGTCTGTATGCAGGTCTATAGTGTGCAGCTCTATCAGTCTGTATGCAGGTCTATAGTGTGCAGCTCTATCAGTCTGTATGCAGGTCTATAGTGTGTAGCTCTATCAGTCTGTATGCAGGTATATAGTGTGCAGCTCTATCAGTCTGTATGCAGGTTTATAGTGTGCAGCTCTATCAGTCTGTATGCAGGTCTATAGGGTGCAGCTCTATCAGTCTGTATGCAGGTATATAGTGTGCAGCTCTATCCTCCTGTATGCAGGTATATAGTGTGCAGCTCTATCAGTCTGTATGCAGGTCTATAGTGTGCAGCTCTATCCTCCTGTATGCAGGTCTATAGTGTGCAGCTCTATCAGTCTGTATGCAGGTCTATAGTGTGTAGCTCTATCAGTCTGTATGCAGGTCTATAGTGTGCAGCTTTCAGTCTGTATGCAGGTCTATA
>NW_022991208.1:0-23919 GCF_902827175.1 Gymnodraco acuticeps | reverse complement strand
CCCCCCCCCCCTGTGTCTGTTACTAACAGAGAGGGATTAGAGCCCACACCAGCAGAGTTTAATACCCAGCAGAGTGTAATCCTGCAGATCCTCTCATGAACACATCTCAAACCAGAGAGGCAGAGGACAACAAGGCCCATGGTGCATTCAGGTGCTCCACAACAAGTCCCATGGTGCATTCAGGTGCTCTACGGACGTTAACATATCATTTACTGGGTTGTGAGTGTGTCCATGAGCATTGGACAAACTATGATGCTAGCAATAAAATGAGTTGAATGTCATTGCTCAGAGTTTTTAAATGAACTGGGGAAACATTGCAAAGATTGTTTACTTGTACACACACACACACACACACACAAGGTCAAAGAAACCTGCAAACAAAGAGGTGGAGGAAGGCGCTGAGATTAAGACACAAGAAGAAATAAGAAACAGACAGACAGCTCCACTGACTGACTAACCTTTAATCCTAATCCCCCTCTCTCCTTAAACCCATCAAATATTCCTCACAAGCATTTTTGTTTTTGAGGGAAGACATGCTGAAAGGAGGAAGCATCCCTGCAGAGCTTCTTCTTCACCCCACACACACACACACACACACACACACACACACACACACACACACACACACACACACACACACACACACACACACACACACACACACACACACACACACACACACACACACACACACACACACACACACACACACCACACACACACACACACACACACACACACACACACACACACACACACACACACACACACACACACACACACACACACACACACACACACCACACACACACACACACACACACACACACACACACACACACACACACACACACACACACACACACACACACACACACACACACACACACACACCTGTGAAGCTGCTTCTCTGACACTCTGGAACAGTGTGTGTGGTTTGTGCTTTGCACCGCTGTGTGAGAAGCTAGTCCACACATACGTAACACATTAAGTAGTTGGTAAAATATTTGATGGAGACACTACAGGTGAATGGGGTTGCATTTTTAACTAACAGATATCTCTGTGAAACTTCCCAAGTTCATTACTGACTTTAAGACAATTACTTTTTCTATTACAAGTGACATATGTTTAAATATGCAAATTATGCATTATGTTATAACTTAATACATGTGTGCTCATTTGCATACTTTTCCAGAACATTGCATAACGCCAGGTTCAATCTTTTTATTTTACTTGTTGATATTAGATCAATCTAAATGGTGCATACAGAGGGAGATCTCCTTGTAACATGCCATAAATCAGAAAATACTGCCATAAAAAAAGCATTTTCTACATGATTTGGGTAAGAACATGTGTATAAATGAGGCTGTGAATGATGTGTGCAAAAAGCCTTTCTGCTGAGAGGGGAGGAGATACATGTCTTTTGGAGAAACCAACCTTTAAAGTATACTGTAAGTATCATAACATTCTTACATTTTGGGAGAATAGGGTAAATAATGTAACTAGTAGATATCAGTGTTAGACTTCCCCAGTTCATTATTCAGACAATAGACAAGTTCTTAATATGTTATGTTTAAATATGCAAATGAGGCATTATGTAATGGTAACTTTTGGCGAATTTAGGAGAACTCTACTGACATAAACAGACAATAAAATAAACTCCAAAATATGGATTTTTTTAAGGTTTTCTTTCCACTACTACTAGACAACATGCCATGAAGCTAAACTGTGAAAAATATACATTTCTATGAGTCTCAACCCTCTCTGTTGACCTTTATACCAAAGCCACACAGTTCCCCTTCTTCAGAAAAACAGAAGTTTAGATAGAAGAGGTGAAACTGTTTCCCAGCACCAGGTATAGTTACAGAGTTCGTAAAGATTCAGATACGACACCTGCCGCCGCTCTTCCTGCAAAGCTTCACTGTCCCAAACTCTGTCACATCATGAACACTCAGCATCGTGCACAGTCAAGATTAAATATAAAATCTAGTATTCAGATCCTTTAAGTAATGATCAACATGGTTGTCCAGTAATTTGAAACACAGTTGGACAAATATGATCTGAATATGGGACATGCACTAATCCTCAGACTTGGCACAGAGGAGATGTACAGGCAAACAAATATAATAATACAAAAACCCAAATGGCGATTAAACGGCTTTCTAAACTGAGAAGTCAAGAACAGCTTCTATGTTTTAATCCCTAATTGTTTATGACCGCTCGTCAGCTGTGAGTGGTTATCAGCAAACTGTCATTTTCTTTCAGTTGAATACTCATTTCTGATTGGTCAATCTGGACATTCCGGAGGTCTGATATTTTTTTGCTAGCAGACCGTTGCTAAGGAGATCAGACCGTTGCCAAGGAGGATGCTCTGATCAAGGGACTATGTGCAGTCATATCAAACCACAGAAAGAAGTCCCATCGATTTAACGTCAGCAGTTTTGTTTTTTCAATCCATCCATCATGAGGGTAGGAACTGGCTGAGCCAGAAGGCAAAGCTCTCAGTCCCACTTTCTTTATATTAATTATATTTAATACAGTTAACATTTTTGTAATTGTATAACCTAACATTGATATAACCTGATGTTTCAGGGCTCCCATAAAAGTGTACAAATATGTAAATGTATACAGACGAGCGCCCATTCACCGCCTGCCACACACCACATGTCCCCGTTACACACACACACACACACACACACACACACACACACACACACACACACACACACACACACACACACACACACACACACACACACACACACACACACACACACACACACACACACACACACACACACACACACACACACACACACACACACACACACACACACACACACACACACACACACACACACACATTTCTGGCTCCATCTCCTGGACACAAACACCAGTACAATGTGCACAAATATTTTATGATAAAATAATACTGTAACTGTAACAGACAAAATTAAGTGATATATTTCGTATTTTTTTCATCTTTATTTATTATTAAGAACATTATTTTATAAGAAGTATAATTTTCATATCTGGAAAATGTTGAAATACAGAGGAGTTTGTGTTACCCTTTTTTCAGTCCAAGGTTTTTTATACTTTGCTTTAGTATATCTGCGTTTATTCAATCTTTTTACCTGTATCTCTCTCCATGAGTTGTTTTCAATGCTGTGTGTTCTGCACTGTTTTAAGTGCAACATAGCAAATAAAACTAAAACTAAATATCCCTTGATCAGCTTTCACTTTTTTATAACCATCTCTCAGATCTCCTAGAGAGGCAACACTCTGGGTTTATTTTGAGATTCCAGGCTCATTTTCACAGCTGGAAAAAGTTGAATTGTTATCCAAATGCAAAGGAGATGCAGATGTACAAAAACAATATGGTCTCACCTGATGTGCAGGACGGACAGCATGGGCGTGGTGCCCCCCCCGAACACCCAGACAGTGAAGAAGACGACGAGCAGCGTGGTGGTGAACATCATCTGCCGGGCGTACGTCGCGGTGTCGCGGATCGCCAACGCAAACGCCATCGCTCCACGCAGACCTGTACGTTAAAAACAAAAAAACATGAATCAGCCAATCATATTAGAGTATGGTGGCCGATATGTGCAAACGAGCTCCAAGGTCAAAAACATTTTCAGTAGGAGAAACGCTCTGCAAGTTCAGAAACACAAATGTGCCAAAAACATCTGCAAATTAATAAATATCTGCACATGAAGGGTTCATCTGTTTGCATCCCACATATTTCACTTTTACTACAATAAGCTTTACTTCATCCTTGTACAGTATTTAATTATATTCAGTTTTAGCTCATCTTATGCTATTTTACAAGTACATATTTGACTTATTACGCTTTTACCTGGACATTGGTCACTTGCAACATGGTCTCGCACTTGCATTTCATTTCTGTTCTGACATGAGTTTTATGTCTTATATATATATTTATGATGCATTGTGGAGGGAGCCTGGGACTTCAGCTACACTGTAGCTGCTGTACATATGATAATAAATCCTTTGGATCGCCACCAATTTGAAAACACATGTGCAGCATTTAGAAAACACCCACAATTTTGATGAAATATGCGTTTACAAAAAGCGCTGCATAAACAAAACACAACTGAAACCAGGGGACAGTAGAAAGTGACGCACACTCTGGGACTGGAGCGCTTGGTGATGTTCAGGATTATAAAGTTGAACTGTCTCTGTTGTTGGAAATGTACCTCCAATGTTTTATGGGCTTATTTTAACAATGCGATCACATGACTGTCTGATATTACTGCAGATCTGCTGTAAGCTAGCTAGCTAAAGTAGCTAACCTAGTCATTTCAAATATTCTGACAAACACTTCAGACTAACTGAATATTAGAGCTGCATAATATCAGTAGATTATTGAGGGACGTCATAATATAATCTAACCTGCGAACATCATCATGTGCTGGAAGTTCCCTTTGATCTTGTGCCTCCTGCCCAGGTTCAGGAAGAAGGACAGCGGGTAGATGTTGAACGCTCGGCCGATGAAGATGGAAATCTGACGGTGGTGTTCAGGATTTAAAAAACGGCAAAGATTCAGGGAGCTGGGGTGATCATTTACAAAATGTTTTACTTGTTAACATGCTCCTTATCTTTCAATCGCATTTAAGAAACTGTCATTTATCCCCGACCCGCACATACAAACTCCCCCCGCCTGGATACCCAGTGTCTAACTGAATTTGATGAGTGACCTCATATTATTTAAAATGTCAATATCGGTTTATATTTAGTGGTGTCTGTATTATACTGTATATTTGTATACCTGATATACAGCATTTCCAATGCCTATACTGCTGTTAATAATGTGTATACCTCCTCATAATGTTCACACTTTAAATACATTCAGTCTGTTTATATATTTATATTATACTTTAACAAACACTTTCTGCTGTTACTTCTGGTTAGATGCTAACTACATTTCGTTGTCTTAAGTACTTGTACTCTGTGCAATGACAATAAAGTTGAATTTAAATCTAAAATCTGAAGAAAAAAAAAACACAGAAATAATAATACATTTCTAAGGAGGTTGTGACGTGACGTGGGGGGGGGGCAGATGGTGGAGTGAATATATATATATATATATGTTTATAATTAAGTTTGACTCTTATGCTTTGTATCTGCACCTTTTTTTATTTGTATTGTTGTTCCTTAACTTTATTGTAAAGCCCTTACTATACAAATATACCCCCTTGTATGAAAGGTGGTGTATAAATGACATTATTAATATGAATTTAAAGTCAAACATGGAAGGTAACTTGTTTGTAAAGCAGGAACATTTTAAGACATAGACGGCGAAAACCATCATCCCAGCATCACTAGCCACTCCTGCAGGGGAGGGAATATCTTAACTCTACGAAAGGAAGTAGATTTAAGTTGGCTGCTCCATCTCCCCATCTCCTGAAGCCCGCAACCTGGGTGTCATCCTTGACTCCACCCTTTCCTTCCACTCCCACGTCAAGTCTGTTACCAAATCGGCCTTTTTCCATCTAAGGAACATTGCCAGACTCCGACCGTCACTCTCGGAGTCGGTTGCAGAAACCCTAGTCCATGCTTTTGTCACCTCCCGCTTGGACTACTGCAATGGTGTCATGTTTGGGATCCCCAACAAAACCCTGGTCAGGCTCCAGTATGTTCAAAACTGTGCTGCTAGGGTACTCACAAATACAAAGCCGTGGCAGCACATCACTCCCACCCTCATCCACCTCCACTGGCTGCTGGTCAAGTCCCGCATATCCTACTAAGTCCTCCTCCTTACCTACAAGTCCCTCCATTCCCATGCCCCCCAGTACTTATCGGACCTCCTCCGCCCACATGCCCCACCCCGGAACCTGCGGTCTTCAGACTCTGGCCTGCTAACCACCCCCCGCACCAACCTGCGAACCTTCGGGGACAGAGCCTTCAGTGGGGCAGCCCCCACCCTCTGGACATCCCCACGCTTGACGCCTTCAAAAGGGCCCTCAAGTCCCATCTGTTTGCTAAGGCCTTTGGCCCCTAATCTATTTGTTGTTTTGTCTGTCTGACTGTTTGTCTGTCTGACTGTTTGTCATGTTTCTTCCTACTCCTGTTCTGCTTTGTAAAGCGACCTTGGGTCTCATGAAAGGCGCTATATAAATCCAAGCTATTATTATTATTATAAGTGCACGTTTGTTCAGAAGGATACGAAAGCCCCGATGATGAAGATGGGGCTGAAGATGTGGTTCTGGAAGGTGAACAGAGCCAGGCCCATGTAGGAGAATATGAAGTTCTCCGCCAGGAAGTGAAGCACCTCGAACAGCTGCAGGGGAAACAGATTTAGATATTACTGCAGAGAGAATACAGTGAAAAGTCCACAGCAAGAGATTTAATGTTCAGGTTCAGCAAGAGGAGTTTTGCAGAAAGTCTCCCACAATGCACTGCACTGAAATGCACTCTAACATGGCCATTGTACTTTTTATAGATTGACTTTTTTTTTTTTTTATCTCAATTTGCTTGTCTGTATTTTAAGGTGTTATGCACAAAACGTATCTCCAATTAGTATTTTGAAAAGGTGCATTTATTGAGCTACTGATAACCAAAATGATGTTTCGTGATGGCAAATACACAGAATGTTGACAAAGTAAACACAAATCTAAGTTAAAACAAATGTGTCCCATGTTTGTAAGAAGACTTGAATCCTCTGTAACAAACAAAAACATTTCAATTCAAGTCTCTTTCTTTCCTTATTTTTCATACACTTCTTTCAAAGTCAAGCGCTTTCCATGGCCTTTACATCTTTTGTGGAAACCATAATATAAACAGTATACTGATTAATTCACATCCTGTTAACATCAAATCACAAGTAAGGTCAAATACAACCAGCTTTAAAATGTGTTTCATGTTTGTAAGTAGACAGAAGTGCAATTTCAAGCATTTTCAAGCACTTTTTTCAAATCAAAGCACTTTTCAAACCTTGGAAACACTGCATTCCAATTCTTACAGGTGCTGGAAACCTTTGAAGTGTTTTAAGGATTTCCAGCACCTGCAGAAACCCTCCTCCTGTCTTCCTGTCTTTTTAGCAATGTGTGTCTTTCTTTGAAACTGAGCTATAGGAGCTTGAATACTTGTATCACAGATATTTAAAGGTTCCCGCTGTGTGTTGTCTGTGTGTTTAATCTGGAGACAACAGACTGAATGAACCCCCCCCTGAGAAACAGAGTACAACGTGTCCTCAATCGACCCAGATTAAGCTCACCATCTGGCCCCGGCGCATTTCCACTACAGGGTTTTATGAAGGCTCGGCTCGCTCTTTTTGCTTTTCCACCAGGGGTAGTACCGCCTCACTGGTACTTTTTTAGAACCACCTCAGTCGAGGTTCCAAGCGAGCTGAAAATATGCTTAGCTAGTGACGTAAAACACTGGCGACCGCCGATTGGTCAGAGAGAATCGTCACAATTCTTGCACGAGACCCCAAGCGTTGCAAAAGCACAATTTTTAAAAACAGACGAGCTACCGTCAGCAAGTATTTCAACAAAGTATTTTTAATTTCAACAAAGTATTTTTTATTTAAACAAATCCATAAAGAAATGGCAGCAAAAAAAAAAGCATGCCGTGGTCGTTGGACGAGGTACAGACGTCCTCCGTCTCGTTGCAGATGAAAAAATACAGCGAGAGCTCGACGGCGGAATAAGAACTGGAACGGCTGGAGTCCATGCAGGATGGTACGTTTTTGGTAACGCTCTGTTCTTTGCTTGAAAGCATTGTGTCCCTATCTATTGTAAAGCTCACGTCTAACAAACAAGTCTATTTTATCCTTACATTTATGTTCGACAACCCAGCCGATCGCCCCGCCTACACTGCGCCGTCGTTACTATAGTTACTACCCTCGTTACTAACTGTAATGGAAACGCAGCACAAAGTGAGCCGAGCCATGGCGAGCCGCGCTAAAACCTTCGACTACAGGTCGCATTTCGGGGGGTGAGATTGTAAACAGCAACAGAATGAAGGAACAGGAAGTGGTCATTGTACCTGCTTGGTGCGCTGAGTGGACTCTGCAGACAGGTTGTTGTAGGTGTAGTGAGCCTGAGTGATGCCGCAGAACAGCACGGCTACCACACCTGCAGGAAAACACACACAAAATACTCAGGTTGAGTACAAGTACCTCAAAATTGTACTTAACTACAGTACTTTAATAAATGTACTTCACTGCATTTCACACATGTAATTAAAGCATAGGCAGAGTTGCTAAAGATACAATACATTTAAAGGATTTAAACACAATCAGGTGGTTTTTAAATGGGTTTGTTTGTGTTGTTATAAATGGCACATCTTGTTTATCTTGTTTTAGTGGTACTTTTTCCTTTTTGATGGATGATATTTGTACATTTTATTAGAGATAATGAAGTAAGAGTTTTTTGAACACACAACATTTGATATATTTGAATATACTGACATTTAAAATACTTATAGAGGCTAATAATGTTCAGTTAAATAAAGCTATGAAGAAATGAAACCAAAAAATAACCATTAATTATAAAATAAGATTGAAATCTACTCAAAAATACTATATATATATATATATATATATATATATATATAGTATTTTTGAGTAGATTTCATATATATATATATATATATAGTATTTTTGAGTAGATTTCAATCTTATTTTATAATTAATGGTTATTTTTTGGTTTCATTTCTTCATAGCTTTATATATATATATATTCAGCTGAAGTAATAAATACTATAAAGGTACAAAATAATAAGTACGGTCAACTTTATCTGGATTTATATAAATTGGTTTTGTGTAACCACATAGCTAAAATACATAGTAAATTCAACTTTGTGTGAGCATTTTAACATCTACCATGACCTCAGCGACAACAATTGTTGATAAATTAAATTCTGACATGACTTCTGAATGTGCAGACTTCTTCACCACGGCTGTTTTAAGCCTACTACCTTTTTGTTATTTGCCCTTCAGCTCACCTGTGAACCCGCAGGCCTCGGCCAGCAGGAAGGTGCTCCAGGACATGAGGAAGAAGAGCGCCGTCTCCAGCAGCGGGAAGCAGTGCAGCTTCGTGAACTTGGTGACGTGAGAGTGACGTTAAAGACACAACAGCACAGTCTGGTTTTAAAATATATATAAACAAACATTTTGTCTGAAAGAAACAGCATTATTCTGAGACTTGAGTGTGAGGATATGAGAGCGGTGACGACTCCGGTGGCGGCTCCCATCACGAAGGAGCCGCTGAAGATCCCGATGAAGACCCCGACGGACTTGAAGAAGGCGGCGGCGTCGAACATGTGAGTGTTTGCTCCGCTGGGCTGGTACGCCACGATGGAGCTGGAGACACACAGGAAAGAACACAGGGATTAAAAAACCCCCCCTGATATTTTCAGTGTTTTTTAAAGATAGTCCATTGTTTGTTTGAATGGATTCACCTCATTAATCAGGTTCATACCGACATACTTGTCTTTTTGAACATTAATATACCACTTGTTTTATCATATTATAGAAGCAATCCCTTCTACCTGACCATAGTCTTTTTCGGTTTAAAAATTAATTAATCAATAATAATCGTAATAATATATATATATATATATATATATATTATTGTTATTATTCCGATTATAAAAACAAATATTTATATTATTGTTTTAATTATTTATTTAGATATTAACTGTTGTTAGTTATTACACAAATATATATTATATATATATTTTTATAATTGTATTGTTTTTTTGTGACACCTCTGTATTTGTGGATTCACAAGATGCAATGATTTTTAAATTATAATTTTTTTGTTTGTGAAATGTGAAAAGTCTTTATCCCTGATAAAGCAGTGGTGTCCGCTAGAATACAAATATGTATAAGTGTGAGTAGACAATTTGGAAACTCCAAATTTGGATAAATTAGAGGATGAGATAAGAAGACACTTATTTCATTTTAATTCATATATTTATTTAGAGGGACTCTGTATGGATTCCAATGACACCAAAATATATAAATTATTTTATGTTAGTTTGATCAAATGTGAATAGTTTTGTTTCCCTTTCACTGACAATGCAGTAGTGTACGCTATAATACAAATAGAAATAACACAGAATTTAGTGGATTAATAGTTAATTCTGCCAGTAGAGGGAGGCAGAGTGTGTGTTTCAGCAGACAGACAGAACTGTCTCACACCTCACTGTGGAATTTCATCAGCAGGAGTCAAAGAGAGTTTGATAATAAATCATGAGTGTAACGTACGAGGAGAGCACGATGGCCACGGCGTCGTTCATCACGCTCTCTCCAAACAGCAGAGCGTAGAGATCCCCGTCAGCGTGCAGATCGTTGAAGATGGCCAACACCGTCACTACACACACACACACACACACACACACACACACACACACACACACACACACACACACACACACACACACACACACACACACACACACACACACACACACACACACACACACACACACACACACACACACACACACACACACACACACACACACCACACACACACACACACACACACACACACACACACACACACACACACACACACACACACACACACACACACACACACACACACACACACACACACACACACACACACACACACACACACACAACAACCACACACACACACACACATCAAACCAAACACACACTAACACACACAGCATACACACACACACACACACACACACACCACACAACACAGCACACAGAATCACACTACCACACACACACACACACACACACACACAGCACACACCACACACACACACACACACACACACACACACACACACACACACACACACACACACACACATACATAACCAGCTTCTTATTATAGAGACATACACTGCGTCTTATAGTTTTCACTTTGTCATTATGGGGTACTGTGTGTGGAATGTTGAGGGGAAAAAGGGAATGTAATCAAGTTTGAAATAAGGCAGTAACATAACAAAATGTGAAAAACGTAAAGGGTATGAATACTTTCCAGATGCTTGGGCAGTAATGGATTACATGTGACTGGATTATTCAATCAGTTATCAAAAGGCATAATCAGATCACTGTTTCATTTCTAAAAATGGTGGATTACTAGGATGTGGTGTGTGTCTCTGTGTGTGTGTGTGTGTGTGTACCTGGGTCTGTGGCAGACATAATGGCACCAAAGAAGAGGCAGTCTGTGTAGTAAAACTTGTCCGTCAGCTGTCCCAAAACCTGCATCAGTTTCACCACGCCGTACATCAGATTCCTGCAGACACACGAGCAAAGAAGAGGAGAATAAAAGCGTGAGGTGGAAGGAGTATTCAGATCCATTTCTTAAGAGTAAAAGTACCAATACATTCATGTCAAATTACTCCATTACAAATATAAAGTAGGTCCTAACTTCAAAATCTCACTTAAGGAAAAGTACATTATCAGAAAAATGTACTTTAAGTAGTAGTAGTATTATCATTGTACACCTTTTGCATAGCAACACTGGAGGATGCATCAAGTTAAAAGTTGATCACATGTTGTGTTAATGCTAAATCTTCATCTGGAGAGAAACTAAAGCTTTAAAATAAATGCAGTGGATTAAAATACATTATTTAGAAGTATAAAGAAGCATTAAATGGACATTTAAGTATAATCTACTTAGTTATTTTCCACTCACCCGATGACGAAGCATGAGATGACCGTGCCCAGAAAGGCGTAGGTGATGATGGAGCCCATGTTCCTGAAGAAGTGTCTCTGCGAAGAGAAAAGGACGATAAGACAAACTGCTGCTGTGGGAACATACGAGACAATAAGACCTCTCCTACAGCTGGAAACATAGACTGTATAGGACTTTAGATGGTCCTTATGGTCATAGCGTGTCTCCTTGTAGACTTTTATCATCTCTTGGTAGACATATGCATCTATTTGTCCCTTTTTACTAACTATGCCTGCTTCCGTCAATATCTATGTCTCCGTGTGGTCATTTTGTAACTTCTTGTATTCATTTTATGTCTGTTTTTGATTGTTTTGTGTATTTTTAAAGATTGTTGTTGGAAATGCTCTGAAAACACTGCAAATGTACATACAATTATTTATTTTTTTTAACGAGAGTAAGTGTACAAACTTCACTGCAGAAAGTCAGCATGACAAAGCTACCAAGCTGAACTTATTTAACTCTCCTTTAACAAACCAAAGTCTATAAACACTCTCCATAGAGGTACAAGGTCAGTAGCAGCGGCATGTTTGGAAGGAACATCCTGTTGAACTACAAACACTGATTCTGATGATCTGAGTCTCCACATTACTCCTTCTAAATCACATGTGTCAAACTCAAGGCCCGGGGGCCAAATCAGGCCCTTGGTGGATTTAATTTCGGCCCGCAGGATAATTTCTCATTTCTATTAGATCTGGTATATTGCACGCACACCTTCACTCCATCCTGAGGGTCTCCTCCGCTCAGAGCCTGAGCCCAAACATTGATGACCTTGCCCCCAAGATGAGATGCCAAGTATCTGAACTAGCATCACAGAGCAGCACACTGAGTTTAATGGATGCTTCCTTCTGCACTTTTTCTCTCAGGACAACAGGGCATGTTGGTTTTCTCTTTGAGGGAAATAGTCTTGTTGAAGCTGTTGTTGGCCTGTGGGGAAATGTAATCATAAGAAATGACTCTGGAAAAGCTGCAGATAGAGCCATAAGAAATGAATGCAACTGATTATTTAATGTTGTTTTTATAGGCAATCATTTAAGCTTTGTTAGTTCCAGGTTTAATATGTGCAATAAGTTCATTTCAATAAGTTCTGCAATAAACATTGAACCAGTCCGGCCCTCCACTAGTACCCATTTTATAATTTTGGCCCACTGTGTATTTGAGTTTGACACCCCTGTTCTATATGATCTAAGAAACAAAAGCACTGACTGAGATGAAAAGTGCCTTTGGTTCAGTGACTGAGAGGAGTGATTCAAATAGAAAGTGTGCAGCATGTTGTGTTCAGGATGTATTCCTTACTATACTGTGTGTTTCATTACAGAGATCTAAAGCTTGTTATGAACTGAAGAAAATCCGTTAACGCTGCATTTAAAATCCCTCCCATCATGACCTCCTGCTTCCTGTTCCTTAGATCCGACTCAGCACATTCCAGCTTTAATCACAATTTCACCAGAAAAACAAAAAAAGGAGTTCTCACTTTACTTTACATTTAAGAATGTTTTAACATCACTCGGACGGTTATTTAAAACCAGCTGTGCCATGGGGTACATTTAAAGAAAACATTGAAACTGTATTGTTGATTGTAACAATAGGGAGGCTGTGGCGCAGTGGATTAGTGCATTGGTGTTGGGGATCAGGGGGTCACAGGTTCAAACCCCACTGTAGTCAGCATGTCGTTGTGTCCCTGAGACACTTCACCCCAAATTGCCCCTGTGGGGATTGCCCACAGTATTGAGTATGAAAGTCTCTTTGGATAAAAGCGTCTAACATGTAATGTGGTCTTATGCCTTTGCTAGATAGCACTTCATCTGAAAACAACAAACAATATGAGTGTTGTTGGTTATTAGTTCATGCAAGAGGCATTCAGTTACATACCTAAAAAAAGATATGTTGCCAATTATTTCGAAGATTTTTAATTTGAGGAGAAAGACAATCCATAAAACTTCACTTCTATCACTTTTGTAAAAAGGAAAAACGGACATTTTATAGCAGTATCATTATTTAGAAACTCAGTCCAGCTTTGCATCCTTAGGTAAATATAATAAATATATAATAAAAAAGAATAAAAAGGCAAAATGAATCAGAAAGCCAGCAATTTAAGATATTAAATAATACAAAAATAAACTTAAGAAAAAGGCATGAAAGGTCATTTAAAAGTGCATGCAATTGAATTTAAATTGTCTCCCCCACCCAATTTCCACACTATTACATTTGGGCAAAAATGCTAAACAATACATCTTTAAAAAAAAAGCCTGTGAAGCATGCCCGGGGGGTGCAAGAAGAACACTTAAAGAAATGTGGTTTTTTTTTAATGCCGTTTAAAACATATATTGCAGCATAGGAGGAATGGGCTCGTAAATAATTGTCTGATATTTAGTCAGAAAACTCCTCCTGCATGAACTGCACCAGCTGCTGCAGTTGAATACTGTAAACATGGTGATGGATTAATGATGATCCGTCTCTAAACACCACACTGCTGTTGCTCAACAATGGGAAGCAGAACCGTCTCGTATTTTCACTGTCAGACGTTTTTTGGTTGTTTTTTTTGTAAAAGCCAGAGAGGAAACGAACGACATCTGCAGTGGAGTTCCCCTCAGAGACACTCAGTGTGTGAGAGGCAGCAGGAAGTGGCAGCAGAATCAGATATCCACCTGACTACAGGGCAAGTCATGATAGAGCCACAAGCTGAAGGGCCTTCTGGATTTATCTTACTAAAAATCACTCAAGGAGGCATTTACCAAACTGCAAAGAGACACAACGACTACAAAAAAGACATGGCCTTGTCATTTGAATAGGAGGAAACTGTACTACAAAAAGCCTAAAAATACAGCAATGAGACACAAAATGACCTCAAAGACACAACAATATCTGCAAACTTGAAACAGAAAGACATTCAATGACTACAAAGCTAGTCAAAAAGTCTATAAAAACTGCACAACGAGACTTAAAATCACTGCAAAGCACCACAATGACTACAATAAATACTGAAAGTAAACCCCGGATGTTGGAAATAACATATGCTAGTAGTGCGAGTGTAAACCCTGAGCATGGCCACATGCATGAAATCCAATGCATTTCAAAACTTACAAAGACCTACAACTTATCATGAGGGTAACATAACATATAATGAGGGAGCAGATCAGGTCCCATCATGGCCTTAACCTACAAAATGTCCCTTAAAAAAGACAAATACGAACCAGGAAGAGACGCAACAAAACTACAAGGAGACACAAAATGACTACAAAGAGACAACAGCCTCAAAACATCAACAGATAGTGTGTCAAAGTGTGCGTGTCCTGCTATGGGCCTGTTGTGTCATAATATGCATTACATTACGTTACTGCCAGTTGAAACACATTGAGCATTAGATATAATGATTTGAACAAGCCGCACTCACCTTCTTCAGACTGTATCCAGCGTGGAATATAATGGGAGGCAGCAAAATGTTGAAGAACACTTCAGGGTCGAATGTCACCTGGAAAGGATTTTAGGAAATTCATTAGTTTATGTTTTATCTGCCCGTTTAAAAAAAGAGAGGTTCGACTGAAAAAAAATACATTACATAAATATACAATACTAAAAGTACTAGTAGATTTTTGTAGGAAAAATCTAAACAAAAAGGTGCCTAAAATAAAATGATAAAGAAACTTTCTTTCTATTATGTTGTACATAATGTAATTTAACGGTTAAAATTGTCTTGACTGCATCTGGAGGCGTGTGGCGCAGTGGACTAGTGCGTTGGTGTTCAGGTTCAAACCCCACTGCAGTCAGCATGTCGTTGTGTCCCTGAAGACACTTCACCCCAAATTGCTCCTGTGGGGGTTGTCCACAGTATTGAGTATGTGAGTTGCTTTGGATAAAAGCGTCTAACAAGTGACATGTAATGTAATGTGATGTAATGTCTTCCACACAGGTTGCCAATTTCTATGTCTCTTAAACACAGGCGCCGTGAGATTTGCAGTCTTCTATATTCCCTTGACTACAGAGGTTACCACTAGGGGACAATATTATTTGACCTTTTCACAAAAAAAAAACAATTGGCTCAAACAGATGCAAAATGAAGTATTATGTTTAAATTGAAAACAATGGAAATGCCGTCTGTTGTTGTACTCGTCAGTGTTTTAGCGAGTGATTTGTACAGTCTAAACACCTAAAACAGCATAGACATAATAAAATGGACACACATTTGTTAAGTTTAAGTTATACTTAGCACATCCTGTGTTAAAGGGGAGAAGACAATGAAAGCATTTACATATCTACAGTGTTTCTGCTCTTCATCAGACTCTATCCTTTTATTTGTAAGAAAATCTAAACATCAGGCCCCAAATTGCTCGGGTTTCAGTCATATCTACGCCACAAAACTCGAAAAAGTAACACAAATACCTGAATCACTATGCAAATAGGGAAGAAGTTAAACAAAAAGCTTCTGCAAAATATAGTTAAACTGTTAAATGACATGTCACAACTCCCTAACACTTAACAACATTACATTTCACAGGTCTTTAGAGAAAGTTCTGACTAAATGTTTCTAAAGGTGTAGGATTTTATGAGGATACGGGGGAAAGTGCATGCCTGTTCAACATTCAGTAGGTAAAGTATGCATGTATATGTCAATAATGTGAGAAAAAGTAAGAACATGAATGAAAAAACGAGAGTGTAGTGTTTACTTTGCGCAGCATGTCGTTCTGCTCCACGTTGTTGATCTCTCTGGAGTTGATCTCTCCCTTCAGCGTGTACTCAAAGAACTTCCCGCTGATGTTCAGCAGGACGGTGCTGACCGGCCCCTCCTTCAGTGAGCAGCTGGGGGGGGTCTTGTTGTGGTAGCTGGTGGCCGGGATGCCGTACCGCAGGATCACCCCCACCAGCAAACCTGGGGGAAAATAATTCAAAAAATGTTATATGAAATGTGTAGCCTTGTCAATTCAAGACCAGCAGCAAACCTGGGAAAGGGGGTGGAAATGGTAGCTGGTGGCCGGGATGTCGTACTGCAGGATCAAAAGGCAGAAAAAGGATTAAAAAAGGTAATGTATAAACTGTGTCGCATTGTAGAATCAGACCCACAAGCAAACCAGAGGTAAAGGGAGAACAATGGTTGCTTGAGGCCGGGATGCAGTACCAAATAACCTCCACAAGCAAACCTGGGTAAAAAAGAAAAGTAATAAAAACACAATATATAAAATGTGTATAAGTGTAGAATCACGGCCACCAGCAAACCCTAGGGAAAGGGGGGATAAATATTATAGGAAATGAAAGCATTGGAGAATCTCATCCACTAACAAGCTCAAAGAAAGGTGTGAAAATCTATTATAAATAATATATGAAACATTTAGCACCAGAGAATCAGATCCACCAGCAAACCTGAGAAAAGGGGGAGAAAAACACATGAAAAAATATGTTTTGACATGTATTCACTCGTACAGTCTCAGCTAATAATGTGTGCTAAATAACCTTAATTTAGATATTTAAATGATAAGGCCTTGTGTATACAGTAATGTCTTGCTCACTCATAGTCTGAGATTCAAGGGCATATTTTAAAATGACCTCCCAGGGACCTTTTAAAATGTTGAGCAAACAGTCTTGTTTGTTTTGCCTGATTTGTCCGACCAAAATCTGGCCTTAAAGTATTCTGATTTGTCCCGATTACACTCCCACAATACCTGCAAACAGTTTCTGTGGAGCCAGCTGTTTATTCAGAAAATCAATATTTGACATGGTTCCACTTGGCAGCACTTTTGGTGACCGTCCAGAAAAAAACACAAACATCCCATCATTCTGGAGTTGTGTTGAAACTCCAATTAAACCAACTTAAAAAAACAAAATGATGTTCCCATTGTAAAGTAAAACGTAAATATGTGCTGTGATATAAATGTCACTTTCTGTCATTTCACGGTTTGCTTTTTAATCAAGAAAAACAATTCAAAGTGTGTCCTTCATGTGATCATCTCAGGTTAATCACTGACATTTGAAGAGACACTAAACACAGATGAGACTGAAATAAATCATTAGCCGCGAAAATCTACTCGTATAAATGGATTATGTAGTCAGAGGGTAAAATACTTTTATTTATTTCCCAATACCATAGATGTATATCTGCTTGGATGCATTACCTATTGTTGAAGAACAGAAAAACAATCCCTATTTTTCCTTTTTTGATAATCGATTAAAGGTTAAAAGTAATATTTAATGCCATAATTTACCTAAAATGCGGAAATCTGCCTCTTAAATGTGGGGATGTGCTGCTTTTCTCTTTATAATACCATATAAAGTGACAATTTTCAAAATGATAATGTTGTTTTATGTTGCAAACCATTAGTCTAGATCAGCAGTTCCCAACCTTTTTCAACTCAGGGCCCACTTAAGAATCAAACATTTGTTCGCGGCCCACATTCAACCATAAACAATACGGAGGCTAAATAAAGTTCTGATTGGTCGATTCAGAACATGTGACATGTTGTTAATCCAGTAGAACAAATCAAATACAACTATTCTTCTGGCTAAAATACATATTTTTAAAAGTCAATCAAGGAGTAATGTTAATTTAAGGTGTTTGAAGAGTAGATTAAAAATACAATTTGTTTTGAAAAAATTATTGCCACAAAAAATCTAAGGGTGGCTCAACATGCCATGAAATGGGAAATAATGAGCTCTAACGAAGAGTGGGGTCTAGAGTCTAGACAGTCAACAGGGATTATTCTGTGCTCATATGGTTGTCACAATAGGAATAAAATGGCAGGTAATAGATGAAGCTGATGACAACCCTGCGTTACCTTTCCTTATTATGTTGTTTTTAAGGAAATCATCATTTTTTTAAGATGCATGATGTTTGTTAGATTTTGAACAGCCAATTAAAACGCAGGGTGAGACCAGCCACTATTGATTATCCACTTTATTTATTATTCTGATGATTCTAGTCAGTCAACACCAGTTAGTCTATTAAAATGTCAATAAATGTCTATCACATCTTTGCAAAGCCAAACGTGATGTCTTCAAATGTCTTGTTTTGTTCCAGAAAAGTCCAAAAATATTTAGTTTACAATGATATCAATAAAGAAAAAGCAGCACATCCTGTCATTGGAGAAAATGTGGGAATTATTTCCCCATTTCTGATTTAAAAATGAATGAAAAGAAT
Organism: Gymnodraco acuticeps; assembly: GCF_902827175.1. Lineage (NCBI taxonomy): Eukaryota > Metazoa > Chordata > Actinopteri > Perciformes > Bathydraconidae > Gymnodraco > Gymnodraco acuticeps. Next base: position 5,100 of record NW_022991208.1, on the reverse strand, counting down.
GAATTTATTATCAAAAATAATAACAAAAACGTTATCTTTGCCCTCTTTTTCTCATTTTAATATATATTCATTGTATTTTTTTATTGCATCATCCTTTTAATAGTTTGTTGTTACTATTATGGAGTCATATTATTTTTCTTGGAAATTATGTTCTATATATATATATATATATATATATATATATATATATATATATATATATATTATGTTGCATTGTTAGAGGATCCTAGGAATTAAGATGTCCATTCCCATATCTAAACTGTAGCTGTGCATATGACAATAAAGCTTTCAGTCTTTGAATCTGATCAAATAACTGGCCCCAGCATGGCCCCCCCCCAGTAAAATCGGTCTAGATCCGCCACTGGCTGTATGTACGTGTGTGCAACATATATATATATTTATTTGTTATTATGTATTTGATCTCACCGTAAATCATCGCCAGCCCGGTCTCGTGCAGAAATCGCACCCGTCTGTGCTTGAAGAGCCAGATGGTGAGAATGGTTAAGGTCAGCAGCATAATGAATGTGAGTAAATTAACGCTGTCCTGGCGGTGACTTTCCTCAGCCTCCTTCTCCGTGGTGAGCTCCTCCATTGCTCCTCCGTCCTCCGCCGTCACTGCCCCGGCACTCAGGAGGATCAGGGCCGGCGTCAGGGTGTCCAGAACCCGGGCTGCGGTGCGCCTCTGCGGCCGGAGAGGCTCCATGATGCTGCGGCTGCTGCTGCTGACAGCCGCTATGATGATGCCATGTCACTGCACGGTGCTCGCAGAGAGGAAACAGATCCAGGGTATGCTGGCTGCTGCAGGTTCAGCCTTTTAAAGACACACTGCTGCTATGCTGCTGGAGACGAAATCACACCGCCGGTCCGCTCTCAGGTTGCGCATGCGCAGTGGTGGAAAGTAACTAAGTACTTTTACTGAAGTACTGTACTTAAGAACAATTTTGAAATACTTGTACTTGAGTATATTTTTGCTACTTTTTTACTTCTACTCCACTTGAGTTCAGAGGTAAATCGTGTACTCCACTATATGTATTTAATACCTTTAGTTACTTTACAGCAGGGGTGGGGAACCTTTTTCCTCTCAAGGGCCATTTCAATGTTTTCAACATCCTCCGAGGGCCGTACAAATTATTGACCTCTACTTAAAAATACTAAAATCACAGCCCACTCATTTCACCTTTCTTTCATGCTGTGCAAAGAAAAAGCAACCTCTTAATCCAGATATTTTACCATGACTCGCGCATGCATGCACATGCACAGTTGTGGCATGACCACCAAAACAGAAAGATATGGACACAAGATGTGTGCAAATGTATTTAGTTTCCTATCCATGTGAACATGATTTAAGTGGGGGGGACCTAACCTCCTCTAGGGGGGTCCGGGGGCATGCTCCCCCGTGAAGATTTGTTTTTTAAATGTTGAAGTTAAAAGCATCAATCTGGTGCACTTTGAGAGCAACATTAGATCTATGGATACATCTCTCAACATCCAGATGAAACATAACTGTAAGCAGATTTTCTTTTTCTTTATGGATATTTTACAAATCACTCTCCTTTCAAACTGTATTCTTGTTTATTAATAACAACTTTTTTTACTGTCATATAGTATTTTATACCTGTTTACTTTATTCTCTTATTTTTTTATAACTATAATGATCATATGTGCCTTTACCTCACTGGTTGTAGAAAAAACTTCTTATATTCGTTAGCATAGCTAGCTAACCAGATGCTAATACCAACAACGTTATTGACTGTATGATCAGTATGACAGATCGCCACTGGGCTTACAACTAAGACACAGCCACGCAAAAACTGCAGCATGTGTACGGCTCCTTATGGGTACTGCAATTTTTGGAAGTGCCGGAGCGGAGCGGCGTTCTGGTGCTCCCCGAACTACACCCCTGTCAGACGACACATATACCAGGTGAACATGGTGATGACACGTTAGGCTTATGTTGTGTTCAAGGACCCTGACCTTGGCCAGGAAAAACAGGCACTCACTTGTTTAATTATTTTGCGGTCTAGATTTCTTTAATTTTTTTCTTTTTTGCGTGTGTTTATAAATTACCTCGAGGGCCACACCAAATGGTCTCGCGGGCCGTATACGGCCCGGGGGCCGGAGGTTCCCCACCCCTGCTTTACAGATTTGGATTAATGATGTGAAATATAATCAAGTGTTAAATCAGACTTTTGTTCCACCTGGAGTAATATTCACAAGCTACCATGCAGTATACAAAGCCATTCAAACTAGCTGCACCTTTGCCAGCTTTGATAACACTTTAATTCATCAATAATTATAAAACACATCATATATATTATTCTGAAATGGACCATCTGTACAATGACTACTTTTACTTTTGGTACTTAAAGCATATTTTGATACTATTACTTTTGTATTTTTACTTGATTAACATTTTGAATACAGAACTTTAACTCAGAACAGAGTATTCCAACACTGGTACTTTTACTCAAGTAGAAGTACTTCTCCCACCTCTGATTTTATATTTAGCTAATTTTATTGTATTAACTTGCATATAGTTAACTTCTCCTGCATCACTTGTAATGTACATTAGTCTTGCAACACTCTTGCAGTATTTTATTTCTATTTCTTCTTGTACAGTTGTTATTGTTGTTGTTTTTTTTGTTTATGTTGCATTGTTGGAGGAGCCTGTGACTTATGGAATTGCATTGCATGACTGTAGCTGTGTATATGACAATAAAACCTTTGAACTCTTGAAGCAGAGGTAAAGCTAAACCCCCTGAGTCACGGTCAGCAGGTCCTGATGAATGTGCAGAGCTGAGGATTTAAAACCGGAAGTGCACAGGGACTGGGTTTGGTCGTTAAAAAGCAGTAGTGGAATGCAAGTTGTGGGAACTAACAAAGTAGTGTTTTCATGTTGTGCTAAATATACCTCTACTCGGTGTTTGAAGAAGTACTTGTGGGGGAAACTTCTGAAGCAATTGGAAACAGGACTCAAAGAGACACGAGGAGAGCTGGAGCTTTGATGGCAAACACTGACGGTTTATTTGGAGCTTCGGCCGGAGAATTCACAAGACATGTCACGGGCCACGAGTTGACCACACGGTTGAGAGGCCACAATCAATTCTGATGCATCCTCCTGTAGCTCGAGGTTTTAATTAGTTCAGAGTATGTAACGGTATCCGTATTCGTCCCGTACCGTCACGGTTCGGACGTCACGGTTCGGCACACGACGAATACGCCTTTTTTTTTACGAGTGGGAAAAAAGTCTGTCATTCAGGGCAGTATCCACTACACTATGTATAATCCAGGGGGCGGTATTGCGCCTAAAAGCTGTTTACCAGCCGCCTTTAAACAACAAATGAAGAACAAGAAGAAACAACAACAAAACGAACAAAATACAAGAAGAATAAAAGTTAGTATGGCGATTTCAGATAACACACAGGAGCTAGAACCCACCTGCTTCTTTTAAATCAGCTGTGTGGGAACATTTCGGGTTCCCTGTGGACTACAACAACGATGGAGTGCGCGAGTGGTGGATCGGACGAGGACGGTGTCGGCGTTGTTCAATAGCGGTGCGGTATGCTAATGGCACACGCCAAACATGCTAAATCATATCAGAAGGCATCACCCAGATTTGCCAATCACCGGAGCCCGGCAAAAGACAACAGCAGTTCAACAGCTGATCCCCGCTGTTTTTAAGAAGACAATAGACATGAAAGCCGCGAGTCCAAAATAAATAACGGAAGCTTTTGGCATATGTTTTTCAACGACTATGCGCTCTTGAAACACTTTCTTATTATTTATGATGTCATATTTTCAAGACATCCTTTTTAGTTTTACAGCTTGATGAAACCTTTTTGTTTGACATCAGCCATTATAGATAATATGGCCATCTGAGTGTGTGTGGTACTGTTTGTGGTTTGTTTTTAACTGTTTAATACAGTTAATTATTCAAAATGTCAGAGTTCCTTATTTTTAAACTGAAACTTGCACTACTGTTCAAAAATAAATAACAACAAACCTGGAATTATGCATTTGGGAGTTTTTTTTGGTTTTTCTTGTTGTACCGAACCCGTACCGAACCGTGACCCCCAAACCGAGGTATGAACCGAACCGTGACTTCTGTGAACCGTTACACCCCTAGTTCACAGTGTAATAATCATAATCGGGGTCATCTACACCCCGAGAAGGATGTGTTCCAACTTCCAGGTGTCCCACAACAATAACTATCTCTGACCGAGAGTTGCCCGGTCATAAACTGGTAACAACAACAAAATGCTAGGGCAGCCCCTCCTTAAGGGAGGTAGCTGCTGCCCAAGGTTGGTCATCTGCGTCAGAGGGCGAAAGGTAAACATGTATGCAGAATTATTCCCTGACAGTACTTAGATCTTTTATTTAAGTAAAATTACAAATACTATGGTCTAAATATACCCCATTACAAGTTAAAGTCCTGATTTCCAAACGTTACTCAAGTGTCAAGTAGAATTACAAACATCTTTTCCCAGTATTTTATTATTATGGTTATTTTATTATACTGTTTTTTAACTTCTAAAAGCATTTTAGTATTGTATTTTGTTTCTCTCCCCCCAGCAAAAACACCTCATTGGACTCCTTTGTTTACTTCGAGAACATAGTGACCTCACTATTTAACACTTGCGCTCCTATTGGCTAGCAGTCCAACACATTGTACATGATAGACTAAGGTGCGGGACATCTTTAAGTGGTTGACCAATCACAACAGAGGTGGCCAGCTAACCAATCAGAGCAGACTGGGCTCTGGTTTCAGACAGAGGGTGAAAAGAGGTGCTGCAGCTCAGGCAGTATGAGAAAAGTAAAGAGCTTTTTGAACATTAAAGCATGGAGACATGTCACAGTAGAGGCACAAAATACACATTTGAACATGAAAATGAGCATAATATGTTAATTAGACTTTATTTGTACTGCTTACAGCTTGTGAATCTCACAAAGGTATCAATAAAACGCAATGTATCTCTATTAATCCCTTCTACTAATCTATGTCTCTTATTTTGGTTGATTGTATTTTGTATTTTTTATCCGAATCTTCAATGTGATTGAGGTGATCAAATAGATGTAATAGAGTAAAAATATTCCCTCTGA
>NW_022991207.1:140046-191444 GCF_902827175.1 Gymnodraco acuticeps | reverse complement strand
TCAAATACCTGTACTTTCTACTTCTCACATGTTGAACTCAAATACCTGTACTTTCTACTTCTAATGTTGAACCCAAATACCTGTACTTTCTACTTCTTACTGTTGAACACAAATACCTGTACTTTATACTTCTTACATGTTGAACTCAATACCTGTACTTTCTACTTCTTACATGTTGAACTCAAATACTGTACTTTCTCTACTCTTAATGTTCGAACACAAATTACCTGTACTATTCTACTTCTTACATGTTGAACTCAAATACCTGTACTTTCTACTTCTTACATGTTGAACTCAACTACCTGTACTTTCTACTTCTTACATGTTGAACACAAATACCTGTACTTTCTATTCTCACATGTTGAACTCAAATACCTGTACTTCTACTTCTTACATGTTGAACTCAATACCTGTACTTTCTACTTCTCACATGTTGACTCAAATACCTGTACTTTCTACTTCTTACATGTTGAACCCAAATACCTGGACTTTCTACTTCTTACATGTTGAACCTCAACTACCTGTACTTTCTACTTCTTACAGTTGAACTCAAATACCTGTACTTTTATTCTTACATTGTTGAACTCAAATACCTGTACTTTCTACTTCTCACATGTTGAACTCAAATACCTGTTACTTTCTACTTCTCACATGTTGAACTCAAATACCTGTACTTTCTACTTCTTACATGTTGAACTCAAATACCTGTACTTTCTACATTCTCACATGTTGAACTCAAATACCTGTACTTTTCTACTTCTTACATGTTGAACCCAAATACCTGTACTTTCTACTTCTTACATGTTGAACTCAAATACCTGTACTTCTACTTCTTACATATTGAACTCAAATACCTGTACTTTCTACTTCTCTCATGTTGAACACAAATACCTGTACTTTCTACTTCTTACATGTTGAACTCAAATACCTGTACTTTCTACTTCTTACATGTTGAACTCAAATACCTGTACTTTCTACTTCTCACATGTTGAACACAAATACCTGTACTTTCTACTTCTCACATGTTGAACACAAATACCTGTACTTCTACTTCTCACATGTTGAACACAAATACCTGTACTTTCTACTTCTTACATGTTGAACCCAAATACCTGTACTTTCTACTTCTCACATGTTGAACTCAAATACCGTACTTTCTACTTCTCACATGTTGAACTCAAATACCTGTACTTTCTACTTCTCACATGTTGAACTCAAATACCTGTACTTTCTACTTCTCACATGTTGAACACAAATACCTGTACTTTCTACTTCTCACATGTTGAACTCAAATACCTGTACTTTCTACTTCTCACATGTTGAACACAAATACCTGTACTTTCTACTTCTTACATGTTGAACTCAAATACCTGTACTTTCTACTTCTCTCATGTTGAACACAAATACCTGTACTTTCTACTTCTTACATGTTGAACTCAAATACCTGTACTTTCTACTTCTTACATGTTGAACACAAATACCTGTACTTTCTACTTCTCACATGTTGAACTCAAATACCTGTACTTTCTACTTCTTACATGTTGAACACAAATACCTGTACTTTCTACTTCTTACATGTTGAACTCAAATACCTGTACTTTCTACTTCTCTCATGTTGAACACAAATACCTGTACTTTCTACTTCTACATGTTGAACTCAAATACCTGTACTTTCTACTTCTTACATGTTGAACACAAATACCTGTACTTTCTACTTCTTACATGTTGAACTCAAATACCTGTACTTTCTACTTCTTACATGTTGAACACAAATACCTGAACTTTCTACTTCTTACATGTTGAACCCAAATACCTGTACTTTCTACTTCATACATGTTGAACTCAAATACCTGTACTTTCTACTTCATACATGTTGAACTCAAATACCTGTACTTTCTACTTCTTACATGTTGAACACAAATACCTGTACTTTCTACTTCTCACATGTTGAACTCAAATACCTGTACTTTCTACTTCTTACATGTTGAACTCAAATACCTGTACTTTCTACTTCTCACATGTTGAACCCAAATACCTGTACTTTCTACTTCTTACATGTTGAACACAAATACCTGTACTTTCTACTTCTTACATGTTGAACCCAAATACCTGTACTTTCTACTTCTTACATGTTGAACACAAATACCTGTACTTTCTACTTCTTACATGTTGAACTCAAATACCTGTACTTTCTACTTCTTACATGTTGAACTCAAATACCTGTACTTTCTACTTCTTACATGTTGAACTCAAATACCTGTACTTTCTACTTCTTACATGTTGAACACAAATACCTGTACTTTCTACTTCTTACATGTTGAACTCAAATACCTGTACTTTCTACTTCTTACATGTTGAACTCAAATACCTGTACTTTCTACTTCTCACATGTTGAACCCAAATACCTGTACTTTCTACTTCTTACATGTTGAACTCAAATACCTGTACTTTCTACTTCTTACATGTTGAACCCAAATACCTGTACTTTCTACTTCTTACATGTTGAACACAAATACCTGTACTTTCTACTTCTTACATGTTGAACTCAAATACCTGTACTTTCTACTTCTTACATGTTGAACACAAATACCTGTACTTTCTACTTCTTACATGTTGAACTCAAATACCTGTACTTTCTACTTCTTACATGTTGAACTCAAATACCTGTACTTTCTACTTCTTACATGTTGAACACAAATACCTGTACTTTCTACTTCTTACATGTTGAACTCAAATACCTGTACTTTCTACTTCTTACATGTTGAACTCAAATACCTGTACTTTCTACTTCTTACATGTTGAACTCAAATACCTGTACTTTCTACTTCTTACATGTTGAACTCAAATACCTGTACTTTCTACTTCTTACATGTTGAACACAAATACCTGTACTTTCTACTTCTTACATGTTGAACTCAAATACCTGTACTTTCTACTTCTTACATGTTGAACACAAATACCTGTACTTTCTACTTCTTACATGTTGAACTCAAATACCTGTACTTTCTACTTCTTACATGTTGAACTCAAATACCTGTACTTTCTACTTCTTACATGTTGAACTCAAATACCTGTACTTTCTACTTCTTACATGTTGAACTCAAATACCTGTACTTTCTACTTCTCTCATTTCCCAAACAGCTGGTTCCTTTAGTCTGAATGTGTGTTTGATGCGTGATCATTATTCTTTAGAGTCATTGCGTGCCTATTGATTTGAACACGATCCGTGTATCCATCATTTCCTGGTCTTCTCTAAAGAAGAGGGACCAATGGAAACGTTGTCATGTTGCCGTTGTTCAGCATGGAAACATTCATTAGCTAACAATGACATTATTGTTCTATTAATATAAAGGGAGGTCAGGTACTCTTTAAAGCAGCTGCTAGTTATGGGTACTTTCTACTGAAGTACACTTCAAAGCCTCTTTACTTTGACTTGAGGAAAGAAGTTTAGTCAGTACTTCTACTTTTACCAGAGTATTTTTAAACACCAGTATCTGTACTTCTACTGGAGTAAAGGATGTGTGACTTTGCCATCTCTGTAGGCTGGGATGTCTGCAGACAGTAAGCTGATGAAGCGCTCCTTCTCCACCATCGGGGATCAGTGTGTGAACGGCCTCTGGCAGGAGCAGCACTCTCTGGAGAGAATCAGTCCGGACGGCGAGTACCGACCACGACAGAAGAGCTACAGAGGTCAGTGAACGCACCACGACTCACATAAATATAAAGTGCTGCAGGAATGAGTCCTAAAACCTGGAAATGAGGCAGCGTTTTGGCACTTCATGTTCCCTCCTGAATGGTTTTCTGAATGTGTTTTTATCCTAAAATAAGGTCTGTGGTTAACACAAGCTGAAGAGATTTTAACGTTTTGTTCTGCGACATAAAATACGTCAGTAGATACCCCACTGGTGGATTTAAAAACCGAGGTTGCTAACAAGTGTCTAAATGAGACGACTAAACGTCATCACACCCAACATTAGCCACCTTTAGCTTAGCGGTGGTGACGTGAAGTCATGTGACCGTGCTGTAGTTCCTTTATAGCCCAACATTAGCCGCCTTTAGCTTAGCGGTGGTGAGGTGAAGTCATGTGACCGTGCTGTAGTTCCTTTATAGCCCAACATTAGCCACCTTTAGCTTAGCGGTGGTGAGGTGAAGTCATGTGACCATGCTGTAGTTCCTTTATAGCCCAACATTAGCCTCCTTTAGCTTAGCGGTGGTGACGTGAAGTCATGCGACCTTTGTATTCTATATTTAGCATTTTACTCCAAAATCCTAAAGTGGTGTTAATAGGTGGATATTATCCTGCTGAACTAAACGTGTAAGTATCATAAACATTTGTTTGCCACAGATCTGAGTTGGTTTTATTTCCGTTAAACGCCTCTCAGGTCCTAAAAACAACCCCATAGAAACCAGCAGTCACGAGCGAGGGCGATCTAAGGAGCGGCGCCACCTGCTGTCTCCAGACGTTTCCCGATGTAACTCTGAGGAGCGAAGCAGAGACACTTCCTGTGAGAGGAGACGCTCCAGATCCCCAAGCGAAGGACGGACTCACACCTTACAGAGACAGGTAGGAGGTTAGACACACACTAGGTTAGTGGGTTGTTGCCATCCCTGTGTTTCGCTTTGTCCCATTCTTAGTAGATCAGATAGTGAGGGTTTTTGTTTGAGTTTTGGTGCGAAAGGATACATTTAGAGATAGACTGAACTCGCCAGAAATGTGACTTTTTCTCAGATTTTTGACTTTTTCTTAGAACTTTAACTTTTTTCAGAACTTTGACTTTTTCACAGAATTTTGACTCAATTGACTTTGAATCACATCCCTGGTTAAGCTAATTTCAACTGAACGTACCTGTGTGTGTTGTTTGCAGGTGAACTCGTCTGTAAGCCCCGCCCACTCTGACTCCGGGACGCCTCGAAATCGTCGCCAGCTTCCTCAGACTCCCTCTCGCCCTCGACCCTACATCTCCTACTCTCCTCTGGTCTGCCAATCCTCCACCGTCACAGTTTTAGCAGAATCTTCCTCCGCCCCCGAGGTACATCTTTTTGGTATTTTTGTAACTCTGGCACAACAATCTTATCTTATCTTACATCCTCCTCCACTGTTAAACACCTGAACTTTTATTAAAAACACAGATATATAAGTATTTTAAAGGGGACCTATCATGCAAAATGCACTTTTGTACGTCTTTTATACATGAATATGTGTCCCCGGTGTGTCAGAAAACACAACCCTCTCTCTTTTCCTCCGTACCCAAATCTCTAAAAACGGGGCTGATTATTATTTGAATTTTTCTGACGTCAGAAAAGGGGAGCTCCGCATATATAGGCAACTCTCCACCTATCAGGGGAATGAGAGACCGCTCGAAAGCGCTGGAGACGCTGTAGTACATATGCCAGGCCTGTAGGTGGCGCTGTAGTCTGCCACAAAAGCAGAATCATATATATATATGTATGGCCCTACAATATATGTTTCAAATATAGCATGATAGGTCCACTTTAAGAAAACTATAATAACATTAAAAAATATTTTAAATAATAAAATATATATTAAAATATAGCAGTATTTACATAGAAATAAAATGGAATAAAATGTGGCAGTAATAAAAAAAGAAAACCGATATTGTGTACATTAATGTGTTAATTCATTGTGTGCAAAATGACAATAAAAGCCTTGAATCTTGATTCCCCGCCTCAGGATGGATCTGGAGCCTCCAAATTGAAACCGGAGAAAGAAACCAGCCCCCTTCCTCCAGTTCAGGGGTCATCTGGAGGTCAGGGGTCGTCTGAAGGTCAGGGGTCATTTGGAGGTCAAAGCCACCCCTCGCCTCAACGCTACATCTCAGAGCCCTTCTTGCCGTTTCACGATGACGTCATGGAGGGAGCTGACGGGGAGGAAACTCTCACTTTTGAGACGGCCGTGGCCACCAGTTTGGGACGAGCTAACGCCATAAGCTCCGCCCCTCAGCTCAGACACTCCTGGCAGGTTCCCAACGGACACATCCGCACAAAGACTTTGGGCCAGGCGAGTCCTTCAGGAGCCAATGAGCTGCTGAGCGACACGGACGAGGACGACCGCTGCTAAAAAAACAGAAGAGGAGGCGACTCGGAAAAAATCTCCACGAGGCACAAGGACTTCTGAGATCTGTGTCGTGTCTCAAATTGCGTACTTCTGTATTTACTTCTGCTGTTCTGATTGCTTGAGTGCGTTCCAATGACGACCGCTGCTAAAAAACTCCACGACGCACAAGAGGAATGAGGAACGAGGAAGCGACTCCATGAGGCACCAGGACCTCTGAGATCTGTCTCAAACTGCGTACTTCCTGCTGTTTTGATTGCATTTGAAGTGCGTTTAAATGCTAAGTTTTGGCAAAAGGACTGCCTGGATGGTGCTTTCAGAACGGTCCAAAAGTTAAGTGTTGAACGCTGGACACTTCTCACACTCAATGGCCGCTGTGTTTTCTGCAGAAAACATACAACACTATAAATATACAAGTTATTCATGTGGGGGTTTTGTTTAGTATTTAAGAAACACACCATTAAGCTCATAGTGTTAATTCAGCCCTCTGCATCTGATTGAGTACCGCTAACAATGCTAGCTGATAGCAACTGTTGTCGCTTCCTGTTAGGACACAGTGGCAGTTTCTCAATGTCGAGAACACATGCTGCAGAGCCACTATTTCAAGTATACTCCGTCATCGAGTGGCGCCGAATGCTGGGCATTTAAACAGTTCTTCGGCCGCCACTCGATGACGTAGTATACTGAAATAGCGGCTCTGCAGCAGGTTTACTCGACATTGAGAAACGGCCAGTGTGTGTGATTTGAAAGTCAAAATTCACACACTGCATACGTGTGCAAAGTGCACGAGATGCAGTGAACTACACCGTAAAAATGTGACCATTGCTTACTTAAAAGAAATCTGGCAACAAAGTGACACCCAATATAATTAATTAGTTCAACAATTTGATTAAACAAGTATTGAATACATTGTTTAAAGTTAGTCAATGTTTATCAAAGAAAGTTAAATTATGTTGGATTTAGTGATTTAATTCTGTATTTATTTACCAAGAACCTGAGTAAACGTAAGTTAGATTACTAAATATGTGGTGAAATTGGATTAAATATTTATCTATAGGAGATATTTAGTGAATACCTGTATGAAATTAACTTGCATTAACTTATACTTTAAGATTTCAATTTACTGAATTTCTAGGTAAAAATGGTTTGAATTCCCCCCCAAGTTATATTTACCACATATAAGTTTAATGGCGCATTTCCCCTGCAGGGCTCGCTCGGCTTAGTACGGTATAGTTAGGCCTCGTTAGGCCAGGCTCACTTTATGCTGCGTTTCCATTACAGTTTAGTAGCTGGGGCGGTAACTATAGTAACGCAGTGTAGGAGGAGCCGTGACGCCATCTTCAATGCAAACCACAGAAAACCAACATCAGCCGTTAGCTGTTAGCACTCAGAGCTCACAGCTCCTCATATCTGTTCAGAAACTAGACAGAAGTTAAACAAGTACAAACCACAGACTGCCTGTGTCATGGCGAATACAGTCGCTGCTTTATTTATGTCTGTAGGCCGTTGTTGTGAGTGTGGACGGTCGGAGCATATACTGCGTTAGCTTAGCCAAGCTCCATTTAGAAAACACGCATTTTAAAAGGGTGTTTCGCCTGCCGTCTGTCTGCAGACTTGTCAAAGCATTAATTCATGGTTTTTACTAACCGGTATCAGTATGTTGTTACTTCGGCATCATTTAGAAACGTGTATTACAATTAAATCACGGTCAAATATGTTCATCTTGTTGTAGTTGTAGCCCCCTTGCCAGCGATTCTCTCTCTAGTTCAGCATACTCAGCCCGGTTGTTGGCCCGGAAAGAACCTGGATTTTGGAGAGCCAGAAAACTGTGAAAAAGTACCCGCTGGCCGGAACTACGCCGAGTGGAAACGCAACCAAAAACTGACCGGGCACCATACTTGCCAACCCTCCCGATTTCACTGCCCTCTCCCGCATTTCTCCCGATTTCTGACAAAATCAGATTTACTCACGACTGTTTCCACTCGGACTTTAATACAGCTACACCATTGTTTGGTTTCCATGGTAGCGCGTCTCTTTAGTAGCGCGCGCAACTGAAAGTCTGAGAGGGTGAGCCGATAGTCACAGAAAACAGAACAAGAATCGACAACTCTACCCTCTGCTCATTCCTTTCCTTATGCTCCATCAAGGATGGTGCTACAGGCCGCAAGGCAGTGCACTTACAACTACAATAAGCATGTTAATGTTAATCTAACAGCTCTGGCGATCCACTAGCACCCCCCCACGGTGGTTTTGAAATGCTCCCGATTTCTGAGGTCTCAAGGTTTAAGTATGCCGGGCACAGCATACTTAAACCGCGCTGTAGTGGAAATGCGCCATTAGTGTATTCAGTTCAATTAGAAGTCACTTTGTTGCCGTATCTTTGTCTAATCTACTCACTATCGTGTCTTAGAGCCACAATTTACTTAAATTCAATCCACCATGCAGAGAGACACAGCACTTCTCAGCAGCAGCAGCATCACAAACTGAGTGTGTGTGTGTGTGTGTGTGTGTGTGTGTGTGTGTGTGTGTGTGTGTGTGTGTGTGTGTGTGTGTGTGTGTGTGCTCTTAATAGAGAAACGGTGCCAAATGAATAGCACAGCAGAGACTGTACTATACGTAGATCACTGCAGGCAGGGCGTTGTGTTTTGATTGTGATTTGAACAAAATGTGGAGACACGACGGCGTCCGAACCTCTCTTTGGGTCCCAGAGACGGACCTGGGTGAGTTTTGTGCAGGTGAACATAGAGGTAGCATGTAAAGATGTGATACGATGAATGTATTTTAGTTTCAGACGTTCAGAGGGTTGCCGTTGGTCGTGGATGTAGCCATGAAACTCTCCGGTTTATAAACCAGGTCCTGTTTGCAACCAGAGAATCGACATGTCTGCGGGCATTAAAACATCAATGCTATAATATAATGTTCCACAAGGCGAGACACTACAGGAAAACACTGTTGTTTCATGACTAGAGGAAAGAGAACATCCACAATACAAGTATCTATCTCCCTTACTTACCTGAAGTGTCTCCCCTCAAAGTGTTGCTTTGTGTTGATGTGAAGAACATGCTGAAGATCCGGGACAGATTACAGGAGAAGAGATATTTTGTCTCAGGACACTGGACCGTCACATTTGTAATATAAGACCTTCTGAGTCGCTCTTCATTGGACCTTAAGTGTGAAAATCAGACGGACAGGAAGTGATCTCCACAGGTCGGTCAGCACGATGTCACATGACCATCGTCGGCCCGCTGAAGGATCATGGAGGTTTGTTTCTGTGCTGGATTCTGTCGATTTCAAAGCCATTTTCTTCCAGTAAAAACACAACCAGGGACGACGTCTTTCCTTCCTTCCTTCCTGTGACGGACACTTCCACAAAAAGAGGAATCATTCTATGGTTTGCTTATATGTAAACAGCCATTGTTATTGTAGTTTCCACATGCATGATCATAGTGACGATGAGAGGTGTGAGAGAGGAATATCTTATTGTTATTATTTCAATGCATCCATGATTAGGGCTGCACGATTTGGACCAAAATAATGTGTTTAGACTGGAACTGCAATCACAATCCGTAGAGGATATAGGAGGGATTGATCCTAAAGTCTCTTTATACAAAAATACATTAGATTATAATTGTGTGAGTTTTCTAAGACGATCTGTACTTAAATAATATGTTTTGTTACGTCTGTTGAATTCGATTTGTAGGCTGGGATATAGTCTATTTACCAGCTCATAGAGTGCTGTTGTGAACCCAGAGATGTTGAGACCCCAAATGTTTATGTTAGAAATGTTTAGTAGGGTCTCCAGCTCATAGAACTGCCAGAAGCTAACCTGCAGATGTTGGGCAATTAGCACAAGTTGTGTTAATTAGCATTACATAGCGTATGCAGACAGTAGTTACAATATGGCTTGGCCGATCTGGACACTTTTGAAGTGGTTTTGGAGGTTATTGAGGATGTTTAATCAATTTCTGACCATTTCAGGATCTTAAATGGCAGTTTAGGCCATATTTGTACTCTGTTGCCTGATTTTGATCAATGTTGGGTCCATTAAGAAGTTTAAGAGGACTCAAAATCATTCCTTTTATCCTGAAAGTGTCAGAAATGGATCCCCAATAACCTCCAAAATAGCCAAGCCATTTTTGTAGCTGTTGTCTGAATATGTCAATGAATGCAACTTTCAAATTGCCCAACATATGCAGGTTAGCATCCGGCAGTTTCTATGAGCTGGAGACCCTACTGTACATTTCTAACATGAAACGTTGGGGTACTTCAGTTCACTAAGCTGGCAACTAAATGTATATCTCTGCAGCTCCAAATTTAAAATGTATTCCAACACATAATTAGTCTTTATCGTACATTGTGCATCCTGCAATTTGAATAATGCACATGCCCATATTGTGATTTTGTCATACTCGTGGAGCCCTAATCATGATTACACTGGCATTCAAACCCAGTTCCCCCACAGAGTAATGACGTAACAACACTATTTTTTGTCCCAGCATCCACTATCGATATCTTTGATCATTCCAACCTTCCCTTAAATAAGATGTGTATTTATATCACGTACTGTTGTGTTTCTGTAATACATGTTTTGAAATGTGAACACAGGACTTATCTGGACTGGAAAACCTGGACTGGGTAAAAAAAAAGACGTATTTTAGCAGAGAAACCTCCTTTAAAATCCCCACGATGGGTTCCTACAGTAAACATGTCGTGTTAGGGCTTCAGGGCGTAGTCTACCACGTGAACAGTGTCCGTCTCTACAACCTGATCTGTGCCTGGGGACACCACCCCTAAAACGCCTGGAGTTCATAGATAGAGAAGCCTTCTGCTAAATATGTAGGATAACGTGTACAAAATGAATCCATGTTTCATTGATTTATTGTCTATGACCTAAACAAATGAAGTGTTTACATATCTGTGCAAAGGACCATTAAAGAGAGAGCACTTGTCTTTTCTTCACTGACTGATGTTACTACCTTTAAATACTTAAATAGGTGACTATATACTGTAAACATATTACACGGGAGACGGAGGCATTGTTTTCAGATTGTCTGTCACATATGGGCCTGTTGGCGAAGGGCGTTGAAAGGCGTCCATGAAGAACAGACAAAGCCAATGTATTGAGGTCATATGTTTAAAAACCCAACAGAATTTGTAAAATATCTTAATTTTTTCAAACTAACTCTGAACATCGATGTTAAACTACAAAAGATGATTTTCCAGAGAGCTGACAGGGTGTCTGCAGACGGCTAGTTTATTTAGTTTGCCTTTCCATGATGTGTAGGTTGAAAGGATTTAGCTGTTAAACCTGACCTTCAGTGTTTACACACACACACACACACACACACACACACTCTCTGATGGCGTCTGAATCTGTCAGCTTTGTGATACAGTTTACGTTCCCCTGTGAGGAAACTATTTACTCTGAGACTAAAATCCATACTGAGCCGTCCTCTCGTCTCACCGCTGTATATTTCCAGTAAATGAGCAGGTAGACGTGCCTCTGAGCATGCTTATGAGTGTGTGTGTGTGCGTGTGCTAACGTTTACATGAGAGTTTTCCAGGTGAGTTGAGTGTGCGTCTGGGTCAGAGGAGGAGGAGATGCTATTGGTGGTCTGAGGACAGGAAGGGGAGGAGCCTGGGAGCAGCAGTATTTATCTTATTTTCTGCAGTTTACCTTCCATGTTTGCCAGGAAGCATTTTTACACCGCGTGTTTCATGAGGGATACAAACAGGCAGCTTGGTTGCGGTCGAAATACAATTACTATTGTATTTATTTTAAACTTGTTAGGCCTTTCCTAAAGGAGGGTCCAGTGTTTCCTAAAGGAGGTTATAAAGGAAGTTTCAAAGCTCCTTTCCTATCATCTAATCAAACAGATCTTATCATGGCTGCCACTGAGGTACTTTTCGGGTCATTTCACTCCGTTAGGAATCGTCAGTTTAGCTTAGGAAGGTTCCTACAGAACGACCCGGAAGTCCCTCAGTGGCAGCCATGATAAGAGCTGTTTGATTCTCTAGTCTAGATGATAGGAAAGTAGCTTCAATACTTCCTTTATAACCTCCTTTAGCTTAGGAACCACTGGACCTTCCTTTACGAAAGGAAAGGAGAAAATGCTGCCCCACAATGCCTTACAGCAACATTTACCGTGACACGACATTTGGTCGATTGGTCAGATAGTGTATGTGCAGACTCTCAAAGCACCGCAGTCTCTTCTCCTAAGTCCTATTGAATTCTCCTATCCACTATTCCTTAACCCCATGACGTTTCACACAGAGGTCAAGGAATAGAGGATAGGAGATGATTTCTTTGGACAATTCCGCTGCAACCCTTAATAACTTCCTGTTGGAGAGTTACTAACTTCCTGTCAAGGGGTTGATAACTTCCAATCCCCATTAGTTGGTTCTGAACGGCACTTAATGTGGCGGACCCTACAGTACACACAATCGCTCACATGGACAGGAAGTGGGGATGGATTGAATTGAGCTAAAGTAACTCTAAGGTTCAATAGGAAACTCAATGCTGCTGTATAGGATTTATTCTCACCTCTCTCTCTGGTTTCCTGCTGCCCTGTGGGATGGATCGTGGCTCAGCATCAGTCCAGTTGTGTCATGGTTATGGGTCATTGTTGATATTATCCACTGTTATTTTGAAAAGTGGTCACCCCCCTGTTATGTCTGTTACTTCCTGTCTTTGGTTTCCCTCCTGTCTGACTGTGTCATTGGGTGTTTCTCAATGTCGAGTACGCTTCCTTGGTAGCACATGTCTTCCGAGTCACTTGCTTCAGAAGCGAGGCAAGAATCCTTCCTGGCATTCGGAAAACGAAGAGTGGAACAGGCGAGCAAGTGTGCGTCATATGAGAGGCCCCGCCTCTTACATTTTCCGCCACAGATTTGGGGAAATTGGTCCGTGCGCAAAGCATTGTGGGGATTTTAAGACCGCGGAGTCTACACATGTGCAGCCTCGAAATTTCTCGTTACGAAGTACGCTGGGCTCGGTAGAATTCCAAGCATGCTGGACATTGGAACAGTCCTTCGGCGGGACTCGATGACGTAGTATGCTTGAAATAGTGGCTCTGCAGCATCCTTCCTCGACATTGAGAAACACCCCCAGTCTTTGGTTTCCCTCCTGTCTGACTGTGTCATTGTGTTCACCTGTTGCTCCTGCGTTTCACCTCCCCTCTCCAGCTGCTTCTTGTCTTGTGATTACCCTTCTGTGTATTTAGTCTTGCTTTCCTTTGTGTTCCTTGTCCGATTGTCGTCAATGTAACCTTCATGATCCTGTCTGTGAGTTTGTTCCCTCTTTCACCCGGTTGGTGTTTCTTTGTTTTGTTTTCAGCTTTTGAATAAAGCTCATACTTCTTGGTTCCCTTTTCTACTGCGTTTGGGTCCTCATATCATCAGTAACCTGACAAGTTGTTTCTGGACGGCGGTCTGCAGCAGAGCCCCCCCTGGCGTCAGGGTGTTTTAGTTCTTTAGTCCTGGCTCTTCCTCACCTCACTCTTTTTACCGTAAACCTCCAGCCATCCTCTTCTGATCTTCATGTGTCACATTCCTCACCTGGAGCTCAGTCCTCCTCCTGACCCGATAGAGAGAGGGGGGTCAATGTGAAGTTCAATGGCAGAGTTAGCACAGGATAGCCATTTGTTTATTTTCTCGGTTGTTCATTTCAATAATGTTTGATTGGAAGGAACATCAGGTGGACAGGAAAGTAAAAAAAACACAGCGTTCATGTAAATAATTATCCCTCCATATTGTAGTATTTTCTCCCAATACTTACTCATTATAATACATAGTACAAACATCGTCTTTCATTATAAGATAAATCCGAAAAGCGGACTTCCAAATAAAATAATTAGAATCGTAAGTTCTCAAAGCTCCGAACCAGATGCGTTCAGTCATCTCATAAACTCTGGGGCACTAAGGAACAAGCATGTTTCAAATAAACAAATTCACTGTTAATCATGATTTCAGTTTATATAATAATAATAAAGCTTTATTTATATATTACTTGTCATACAGCACGTACAGCTCAAAGTGCTTTACAAAATGGCGACACATCACAAGTTAAAAATAAACAACAAGAAATTCCCCTCAGATCAGATGTTAAAACCTTTTGGTACATGCAGCAACATATAACATTTAAACAGCTTAAAGGTAGGGTATGTAATGTTGGAGAAACCAGCTTGAGTGCGCTAGAATGTGAAAGTACATAGCCGGGAAAAATCTGCCCCTTCCTTCAGACTTCCTCACAGAGCCCCTCCTCCTCCACACACGAACGCGCACATGACCAATGAGGGCACGAGATGAGTTGGTGCCCAGATGGAAGGCTGACAGGCAGGTAGGCCATCCAGTTAGATGGGTCCAGAGGTGACATGTTTGATTGTCAAAGCTGTGAGGGAATAATGTTGTCTTTACTCCCAGATATTTAACCTTTCTGCCTGTTGACCTTTACGACGAACCCTAAGTCTGTTATCTGTCTTAAGGAATGGGAAGTCTCAGCTATTGTTGACATTACAAGTTTTATGACCGGTCAACTCTCGGTCACAGAGCCTAAGAGTCAGATAAGTGATTCAGTGTCTCCAGGTGTTAACGCCCCAATATGTGAGTTGACTCTCTGTAAACTAGTTAAAGGGTCTATCGAGAGATAGGCAGATCAGAATTGACATGACAACCCACCCGGGCAGTCAGAACCTTTGGCTGCTGTGACTTGTGATATGAATTCTCCGGCCGTATCCTTGTAATAAACATCATTGTTTGACATCAAAGCTCCAACTCTCCTCGTGTCTCTCTGAGCCCTGACTCTCCATTGCTGCAGAAGTTTCCCTTACAAAAGCATTTCATGTATTCATTGCTATCGGGATGTTAAGAGCATTCCATGGAATATAACAACAAGTGTTTCTGAAGTGAATTACCTACCCCACCTTTAAGAGACACAAGGAGGTAAAAGGTGTGATAATACAAATAAAATACAATCAAATAAATAATGATTCCTCTTTGAAAAACAAGTCACATCCAGGTTCACACGACCTGAATTAAGAGCAGTCTACGCTAGTCAGGGTTTATATTTCCCATAATAACTGGGATCTCAGGATCTACTTTCTGTGGAAGTTGGAGTGGGAATAAGACGAGAATAAAATAACTGATAAAAAGTGTCCGGCTTCCTGGTTAATAACTGTCTGTATATGTTTGGTCATCGCTCTGTCCGCAACCAGTAGCTTACAGAATCCATTTAAAATGTTATTGCTAACTTATAAAGCACTAAATGGAAACCCGGCTCGGAACCAAACGCTGAAGCTGCTTTTAGTTTTTATGCAACCACACAATTGAACAAACTTCCAGAAAGGTCTTCACCAACGCTGAGTTCTTTTAAATCGAGGCTAAAAACATAACTTTTTTCAGCTGAAGTCTTTTAACTTGTTTTTAGCACCTACCGTATATTACAATGTGGTTTTTATGTGGGAAGTATTGGAGTACAAATACTTTGTTACTGTACTTAAGTACATTTATCTGGTATCAGTACTTTACTCCACTACTTATATTTCTGACCACTTTTTAATTCTACTTCTTACATGTTGAACACAAATACCTGTACTTTCTACTTCTTACATGTTGAACACAAATACCTGTACTTTCTACTTCTTACATGTTGAACTCAAATACCTGTACTTTCTACTTCTTACATGTTGAACACAAATACCTGTACTTTCTACTTCTTACATGTTGAACTCAAATACCTGTACTTTCTACTTCTTACATGTTGAACACAAATACCTGTACTTTCTACTTCTTACATGTTGAACACAAATACCTGTACTTTCTACTTCTTACATGTTGAACTCAAATACCTGTACTTTCTACTTCTTACATGTTGAACTCAAATACCTGTACTTTCTACTTCTTACATGTTGAACTCAAATACCTGTACTTTCTACTTCTCACATGTTGAACACAAATACCTGTACTTTCTACTTCTTACATGTTGAACACAAATACCTGTACTTTCTACTTCTTACATGTTGAACACAAATACCTGTACTTTCTACTTCTTACATGTTGAACACAAATACCTGTACTTTCTACTTCTTACATGTTGAACTCAAATACCTGTACTTTCTACTTCTCTCATTTCCCAAACAGCTGGTTCCTTTAGTCTGAATGTGTGTTTGATGCGTGATCATTATTCTTTAGAGTCATTGCGTGCCTATTGATTTGAACACGATCCGTGTATCCATCATTTCCTGGTCTTCTCTAAAGAAGAGGGACCAATGGAAACGTTGTCATGTTGCCGTTGTTCAGCATGGAAACATTCATTAGCTAACAATGACATTATTGTTCTATTAATATAAAGGGAGGTCAGGTACTCTTTAAAGCAGCTGCTAGTTATGGGTACTTTTTACTGAAGGACACTTCAAAGCCACTTTACTTTTACTTGAGTAAAGAACTTTAGTCAGTACTTTCTTTTTTTAGAGTATTTTTAAACACGAGTATCTGTACTTCTACTTCAGTAAAGGATGTGTTTTTGACATCTCTGTTTTTTATGAATCTCTTATTCCATTGTGTTCATTTCTGTTGTCTTCCTATTAAGTGTTAATGTTCTGAAAATGTGCTGTACTGTATAAATAAACCTTACTAGGTGTGTGTTGTGTGTGTGTGTGTGTGTGTGTGTGTGTGTGTGTGTGTGTGTGTGTGTGTGTGTGTGTGTGTGTGTGTGTGTGTGTGTGTGTGTGTGTGTGTGTGTGTGTGTGTGTGTGTGTGTGTGTGTGTGTGTGTGTGTGTGTGTGTGTGTGTGTGTGTGTGTGTGTGAAGTCCAGCCCCTGCACCTGAACCTGCTCACATTCAGTCGGAGTTCAGACGTGTTTTTGATCAGAAGCCATGCCGGTCGCTGTGCTGTTTGTCGTGCTGCTGCTGAGCTGCGTAAGTCTTACTCTTCTATTTCAACTATTAGGCAGTTTATACATCAGAGAAACAAACAAAGTGAGTAGAAGCAGGAGGGCAGAAAGCAGAGTCCGTACAGAGGTGGCCCTCCCGTTAGTCATAGCTGCAGAGTAAAGAAATGAAATACTCAGAATCAGTTAGTCAGATTCAGGGTCAAATGTTAAAGCCGAAAGTGTCTCTTTTACAAACCTGCTTTTTTAAGAATGGCGTTTATGTGATTTCATTTATGTTTTATAATAATAATAATACATTTCATTTATATAGCACACTTTAAAAACGTCATCTCAAGGTGCTTCAACTTATAAGTGTGTATTAGTTCTGTTGGTTTTCCTCTCTGTGGTCTGCAGTGGTTTTAGTGGCTGGTTGTTATTTCATTTCATTCTCTGTGTATTCAAAGGTTTTTAAGTGATAGCTTGGAAGGTGCTATATTATTATTTAATATGATTTTCTTGTTTAGAGACTTGCTTCATATCTACAATGATAAATATTCAGAGCATTTAATAACATGATTAAATGGATTCAATGTTTTAATTACAACTTGGAGTTGTATTTTAGTACAATTAGAAATATGTCATAATCTTCAAAATCACAATTCACTGTAATCTTGAACTCGCTTTTCTGTTGCTTTGAATGCGGTTTGAGTGTTTTCTTCAAATGTCTTTTGGCTGAACACCAAGTTTTTGTTGTGAGTTTCACCAGCAGCTGAAATATTCCTGATCAGGTTTAGGAGCTTCTTGCATGTGCATGTGAGAGGAAGAGAGGCAGGGGGAAACTTTCACATCCACCAGTAACTCTCATAAAACGCTGTGTGGAAAGAAATGTCACCGCCTCCGTCACCGTGGAAGGTTCTAGAAAGACATATTTCACATATTTAACCCGAGCATGTATTTAACAAACACTTTTACATGTTGTTTGAATCAAATCGTTAATTTAAAATCTGCTTTTATCCTAATTTTAAACTCAGTCCTGGTAAAAAATGTTTTAATTACTTCACTCGTTTTATAATTATACACGAGTATTCCTCCATTCATCAATAATGGTTCGATAAGAAAAAAGGGAAAGAGATACTTATGAAATTGAACCAAAATTGCACATGTTTTTTTAATTCACTTTCTTTCGATGTCTCAGAGAAATAGCAGCAGTGTGTGATTCACAGTCAGACCGTATAGGAGTCTCAAACCTCCCATAATAATCCTGTTAAAATGCTCAAATGTATGGTTATTAAAACTCAAATAGGAAAGAGTCAGCTAATCAAACAACCGGTCAACATTCTTGTTTCTGCTGTACCAACATGGTATGGACGGTAAAGCTGCACGACGTCTATATATTTGCCAAACTGCCCCTGCACAGGTTGGAGTTCGGTGAAGCTCTGCTGGGATTTATGTGAGTTTACTAAACGTCATGCAACAAATCTAATAAGCAGCTCAGAGGCAAAAATTAAAACGCCCACTGTGTCATTAGAGGAGGTTTGATTAGGCACAGTAAGTGCACACACCTGTGAGTGTGAGCGGAGTGTGTGTGTGTGTACACCTGTGTGTGAAGCAGACAGCAGTGTGTGAGCAGACAGTAGTGTGTGTGTGTGTGTGTGTGTGTGTGTGTGTGTGTGTGTGTGTGTGTGTGTGTGTGTGTGTGTGTGTGTGTGTGTGTGTGTGTGTGTGTGTGTGTGTGTGTGTGTGTGTGTGTGTGTGTGTGTGTGTGTGTGTGGCCTTTCCCCAGCTTCACTTTTCATTCAGTAATGACATGCTGATGTGCATGAATTTCTCCATGCACGCTAGGCACAGGGTGTATTTTGTTACAGCTTGTAGAAATAAACTCATCTGGGAGAAAACCTTAATATTTACAGAGTGATGCACTTCAGACGCTTTTACTCATTGTAACGGAGGTGATCTCTGGGCCCATAGATCTCGGCCTCCGTTACGGGTAATATAGCATTAAAAACATTGCACAGGAAGCAGGGGAATATATGTCATTTATGTAACTAGTTTGTCTGTCTCTGTTTCCTGGTTTCATGTTAAAAGTGTTCCCCTTCCCCCATGTCTGTGCTGTTCATTGTGTGCACCTGGTGCCCTGTGTTGTCTCCTCCCCCCCACCTGTGTCCAATTGCTGATTAGTGTGTGTATTTAGGGTCTGTTGCCCTGTCTGTTTGGAGGCTGGTAGTGTGTGTGTATCCTGGTGGCGGCAGGCTGGGCCCACGTGAACAGCAGCAGCAGGATTGAGGCTGTGTGTATCGTGTTCATGATGTAATAAATGCCCACACCGGGTTATATTTGGGACGTGCTGCCTCTGCCTCCTTGCTTGGTCTGGGTTCACACTCATAAAAGAGAATTACAAAAGCAACAAAACTAAACAAAATACAAAATGGTTATAAAACTAAATTCACCTGAAAAAACGTTCACTATCAAAAATGGAAAATCATGATTTGGATCAATGGTTCAGGCAAACGGTTTTTTTCTTTACATATAGTGAGAAATAACAGAGAAATTGATTTAGATCAGATTTTGAAAGTTGATCACCAGAATTATTTTGTCACTTCTTCTGTAGTGTAAATCTCACTAAAGGAAATTAAAAGGAGCTCAGAACACACAGTGCATGTTGGGTAATATATTCCCTTGTTTACCTTTCAGGAGGTTGCAGCTTCAGAGGATTTCTCCATTCAGCCCGGGATCGGAGAATTACCCAGACCGGAAAACTCTCTACAGGCCAACCCCTCTGAGGAGACGCCCAGACTGGATCCACTCCCTGATCCAGAGGGTGTAGATGCCACATCTGGAGTAAAACACATCACTGAGACTTTAGGCTCAACAGACAGAGACAACGACGGACAAACAGCTGTGAGTACAGATGTGAATCAAGCTGGAGGTCCTTCCTCTCTGACTGGAAATGAGCAGCTTTCTAAAGTGGACCCTGAGACGATAAAGCAACCACAGAGCACAGAGGGAAGTAACATAACCACGACCTTCTCTGACCAAACACAACACACTGAGGAAGAGCAGAATGAAAACTCCAGAACAAGTGATTTAGAAAGTGTTGAGACGAGCCTTAACCTTCACGCTGAGACCCCCACAGCTTCAGGGGAGGCAGAGTCAGAGATATCTTCCTATAAAGAACCACAATTTGCCACCAGATCTACTCTCATCTCAAGGCCCATCACAGATTCAGAGTGTGCTACCTCCAGTGTGTACCCTGCATCTGAAGGAGGTGCAAAGGAGGCGAGACAGGAGGCGAGACAGGAGGCGTCACCACTTGTTTTTATACCTACAATGTCGGTAGAAGAAAATACAGAAAAGGACTTTCCTGCGAATCAGAAAGATCCAGCCCCAAACCGTGCTGTTTTATCTCCTAGTGGAAAGGCACTACATGCCAGGGACATGGAGGAGGAGAGGGGTAATGTTTCACACGGTGAGATTAAGGAGGACATAAGGAACAGGTTGCTAAGTGTTTCACCCAACACAGAAACACATCTTCCAGGTGGGGATCAGGGGAGTGGGCTGGAGACAGATGTGATCGATGTAAAGCAGGAAGAGGAAGTGCAAGAGATGGAAAAAGGAAGTTCTGATAATGACGCTGACATTTCAGAGGATTATAATCAATCCTCACCTGATCAGATCTCCCAAGACTCCTTCGTCCAATCACAGACTGAATCTCCACTGCAGAGTGATAAATCAGCCAATCAGCCGGCTGCAGACACAGCCAGACGTCACGGACCTCAGATGGTAAGACATTGTTTACATTTAGCATCACTTGTGTACATGCTCAGTATACTTAGTATTTTTGTCATTATAGGTCTTGTTAAAAGCTGCTTTAAGGACTGAGTGATGATGTTATAAATACATAAGAAAAAGTGTTTGATATCCATTTCTAGTATCTGATTAAGGATTGCAACATATATCAGTTGTCAATTCTAAAATATCTTGCAAAGGTATATACAATATCATCTGTTCCGGTGTGCAAAGACAGTAGATTCAGTAAAGTGTATACCTGTGTGTGTGTGTGTGTGTGTGTGTGTGTGTGTGTGTGTGTGTGTGTGTGTGTGTGTGTGTGTGTGTGTGTGTGTGTGTGTGTGTGTGTGTGTGTGTGTGTGTGTGTGTGTGTGTGTGTGTGTGTGTGTGTGTGTGTGTGTGTGTGTGTGTGTGTGTGTGTGTGTGTGAGAGAGAAGCAGACAGTAGTGTGTGTGTGTGTGTGTGTGGGGGGGGGGGTACCTGTGTGTGTAACAGTATGTGAAGCTGACCGTTGAGCGGCCCGACCAAGCAAGGAGGCAGAGGCAGAACTGCATGGAGCTCTCTGGGTCCACTCTCCCTCTATTCACACCACTTTTCCCCACGTTTCAAACACTTATTCCTGGGTAGGAAAGCCATGTGCATCACCCTGGATCTCTGCATATGTGCCTGTGAGTCTGAGACCCTGCTAACAGCAGTGACTCTGCTGTTTTTCTCTTCTTGTACATTTGACGACATAAACTGACAATCAAATGGACAGAAATCTGTCCATTTGACTGTCAGTTTATGCAGTCAAATGGACGCTCAAATTAAAACAGTTTAATGCACTTTTAAGACTCATGTTTCAAGCTGCTTTCCTGGGTTCTAAAGTGCTGTGAAGCAGCCTCTTCTCTGGCTACAGTCTGGGTGGAAGAGCCATCTGCTGCGTGGAGCTCCCTGGCTCCACTCTCCCTCTATTCACACCACTTTTCACAGCATATGAGTCCCTGGGTCTCTGTGGGTCTCTGTGAGTCTCTGTGAGTCTCAGACCCTGCTAACAGCAGTGACCCTGCTGCCAGCATTATGAACAGATTGAGCAGTTTCTAACAATACTTTAGCCCACATCAGAGCCCTGTTCCCTGGGTAATAGAGGGGGTTGGTGTGCCCTGGGTGTTTGGGTCCCTGGGTCTCTGTGGGTGTCTGTGAGTCTCACACCCTGCTTCTCCGGGGTGCTGGAGAGTCATTTTCAGGCTCCTCTCCACAATTGTCCCCCTAAAAATGATTTATAATCATTATCCTTGCATTTAAATGATTTACTTTATCAGTTATATGGTTCCCTAACACAATGCACATAGTCTGGAGCTCACTGGGGTCCTGCATATGCTTTAATCAGGCGTTTTAACACTTTTTTCCACGAAAATGATTTGTAATCACTATCATGGGGCTATATAAATCAAATTCCGGGTAATTCGGAGCACAATTGTACCTTTTACTATTTAAATGTATTTGTATTATATATTTCTGGGCTAGAAAAGTGATATTTCTGGGTGATTTTGTCAGTTTATGGAGCTTAGCCCACAAATATTGGAGGTTCCAGGACGAATTTGGGAGCTCACAGGCGGCCTGCCATGCGCCCCCACCCGTGGAAAGAAGAAAAAAGTGAAGAAAACGGTTAATTATATCTTAAAATAATAAAAAATGAAGTTTTAGAACGGAGAAGGGGCTCGAAAAAGCTCAACCCTTTGGCGCTTCGGGCCGAAGCCCCGGACACTTTTCCACTTCTCCGTCAACATTTTCAACGGAGAAATGAAAAAAAGTTTCCCCTTCTCCGTCGAAAATATTCATCCATCCATTTCAGACTACTGTCCGCACACTTTTCGGAAACCCGGTTTTTGAAGGCACTCAGAAAAAAACGGCTGTCTGATATCCTGGATGAATGTATCCGCTCCAAGTGCACTCTGTCTCGGATATATTTGATGCCTGGAGACCCCCCAGCCTGGTTCTTACAGAACTTTAAGTTGGCAAACTGGTCTCTGGAGGAATGCAAGGGGAGTTTGAGGGGACTCTACCATTATTATGAGACACTATTTTCGGATACTTTTTTACATTTTCTGCACAGCCTGCTCTCTGGGTTCACGGGTTCACTCATTCTCTATTTACACCACTTTTCCCAACGTTTCAAACCCTTTTCCTGGGTAGAAAAGCCATGTTCTGCCTCCTGCTGTCTGTGTACAGTCTCCCTCTATTCACACCACTTTTCCCCACATTTCAAACACTTATTCCTGGATAAAATTAGGTCTGTCACTTTGGGTAACCGCACCACTGTCGGACGTCTCCCGAGAGTGGACGTCCATTGCCTTTAAATAGGGTTAGGGTTAGGGTTAGGCATGTGTTGGTTGTGGTTAAGGTTAGGATAAGTCTCTAGGAAATGCATGTAAGTTAATGTAATGTCCCCTGAAGTGATGTATACGTGTGTGGGGGTGTGTGTGTGTGTGTGTGTGTGTGTGTTAGTTTCATAGAGAGCAATCTTCACCCTCTTCTGGCAAACTGTGGTACTGTAACCCTTCTGATACCTCAGACTTTTTATTATGTATTTCTACAGTGTATTTATTCTAGAAGTTCACACTCTTCTAGCTATATCCCCTTACCCATTGTCATTATTATATTAATCAGAATTAAGACATAATGACATGTGTATTTTGGTTCTAGTCTAATTTTCTCTTTCGCAGTTGAAGTTGAGCTTATTTTATTTATCTCACTTTCCTTTTATCAATACATCCTAATATGTTGTAGATCATTATCTTTTGTATTGATGATTATCCAGATCTAATTGTTCTCTTCAATCTGTCATCAGGGGTTGCAGGGTCCACCTGGGCTAACGGGACCACCCGGGCTTAAAGGAGACAAAGTATGTATTTAAACACAAACAGGAAATCTCTTAGATATAAACTAGATTCATTTAAAGATATTAGGATTTCTTTAGCCCTTAGTGCAGGATAAACTGAAAAGCGTCAATTGAAGCTTAGAAAAGTTAACAGAATTATACAAATAATACGATGATACAAAATTAAATGTGCGAGTGGAGGCGCTCTCCCCATTCAGCTGTTGCCTGTCACGTGTGCGTTGGGTCAGCCGAGGTGAAGGAAGAGATCGATTCTTCCTGTCCATTGCGGGTTATCAACTGTAGTCTTCTTCTATTGGCCGGCATCGACGGGGGCGTGTCCAATGCAAATCCTGCCGTTTTCTGTTGCTAAATTACATCATTCTAATGTCTGTGGTTATTTAAACATTCCCTGATAACACAATTTCAGCGTCAATAAATGTTAAACCCATGTGTTTAGGGTACAACATCACATGTCATTTCATGTTCAATTCACGGTTTCAAAACGTAGCATTCGCCGAACAGATAGTTAATCAGATAAATTATTCTTGATTATTTGGCCTCTTTACTTCCCTCCTCTGATTAAACCTCACATACAGAGACTTTTGGTGCCATGTGAAGTGATTTCTGAAAGACAGAGCAAAGTGGTTCAGAACAGTTTAAGCTTCTAAATGGCACTTCAATCAGGTAACATTTATTTCCAGATTACACAGGTTTACAATCTCCTTAAGCTATTAAACTCAGGTATAGGCTGCTGAAGCTAAATGACACATTACCAAGAGCTGGATAAACAGTTTCCATCTCAGGATTGTCAGCTTTTTGTGGAGTTCTTCTGCACCCTAGTGGTCAAACATGGCTCTAAATTGTGTATGAAAAGCCAGATTTGTTGTATCTGTTTACCAGTGAAGGCAAAAGTAAACACATAGAAGTACAGATACTCGTGTTTAAAAATACTCTGGTGAAAGTAGAAGTACTGACTAAACTTCTTTACTCAAGTGAAAGTAAAGAGGCTTTGAAATGTACTTCAGTAAAAAGTACCCGTAACTAGCAGCTGCTTTAAAGAGTACCTGACCTCCCTTTATATTAATAGAACAATAATGTCATTGTTAGCTAATGAATGTTTCCATGCTGAACAACGGCAACATGACAACGTTTCCATTGGTCCCTCTTCTTTAGAGAAGACCAGGAAATGATGGATACACGGATCGTGTTCAAATCAATAGGCACGCAATGACTCTAAAGAATAATGATCACGCACCAAACACACATTCAGACTAAAGGAACCAGCTGTTTTGGAAATGAGAGAAGTAGAAAGTACAAGTATTTGAGTTCAACATGTGAGAAGTAGAAAGTACAGGTATTTGAGTTCAACATGTAAGAAGTAGAAAGTACAGGTATTTGTGTTCAACATGTAAGAAGTAGAAAGTACAGATATTTGGGTTCAACATGTAAGAAGTAGAAAGTACAGGTATTTGTGTTCAACATGTGAGAAGTAGAAAGTACAGATATTTGGGTTCAACATGAGAGAAGTAGAAAGTACAGGTATTTGTGTTCAACATGTAAGAAGTAGAAAGTACAGGTATTTGTGTTCAACATGTGAGAAGTAGAAAGTACAGGTATTTGTGTTCAACATGTAAGAAGTAGAAAGTACAGATATTTGGGTTCAACATGTAAGAAGTAGAAAGTACAGGTATTTGTGTTCAACATGTAAGAAGTAGAAAGTACAGGTATTTGTGTTCAACATGTGAGAAGTAGAAAGTACAGGTATTTGTGTTCAACATGTAAGAAGTAGAAAGTACAGATATTTGGGTTCAACATGTAAGAACTAGAAAGTACAGGTATTTGTGTTCAACATGTAAGAAGTAGAAAGTACAGATATTTGGGTTCAACATGTAAGAAGTAGAAAGTACAAGTATTTGAGTTCAACATGTGAGAAGTAGAAAGTACAGGTATTTGAGTTCAACATGTAAAGAAGTAGAAAGTACAGGTATTTGTGTTCAACATGTAAGAAGTAGAAAGTACAGATATTTGGGTTCAACATGTAAGAAGTAGAAAGTACAGGTATTTGTGTTCAACATGTGAGAAGTAGAAAGTACAGGTATTTGTGTTCAACATGAGAGAAGTAGAAAGTACAGGTATTTGTGTTCAACATGTAAGAAGTAGAAAGTACAGGTATTTGTGTTCAACATGTGAGAAGTAGAAAGTACAGGTATTTGTGTTCAACATGTAAGAAGTAGAAAGTACAGATATTTGGGTTCAACATGTAAGAACTAGAAAGTACAGGTATTTGTGTTCAACATGTAAGAAGTAGAAAGTACAGATATTTGGGTTCAACATGTAAGAAGTAGAAAGTACAGGTATTTGTGTTCAACATGTAAGAAGTAGAAAGTACAGGTATTTGTGTTCAACATGTGAGAAGTAGAAAGTACAGGTATTTGTTGTTCAACATGTAAGAAGTAGAAAGTACAGGTATTTGTGTTCAACATGTAAGAAGTAGAAAGTACAGGTATTTGTGTTCAACATGTGAGAAGTAGAAAGTACAGGTATTTGAGTTCAACATGTAAGAAGTAGAAAGTACAGGTATTTGTGTTCAACATGTGAGAAGTAGAAAGTACAGGTATTTGAGTTCAACATGTGAGAAGTAGAAAGTACAGGTATTTGTGTTCAACATGTAAGAAGTAGAAAGTACAGGTATTTGAGTTCAACATGTAAGAAGTAGAAAGTACAGGTGTTTGTGTTCAAACTGTAAGAAGTAGAAAGTACAGGTATTTGTGTTCAACATGTAAGAAGTAGAAAGTACAGGTATTTGTGTTCAACATGTAAGAAGTAGAAAGTACAGGTATTTGTGTTCAACATGTGAGAAGTAGAAAGTACAGGTATTTGTGTTCAACATGTAAGAAGTAGAAAGTACAGATATTTGGGTTCAACATGTAAGAACTAGAAAGTACAGGTATTTGTGTTCAACATGTAAGAAGTAGAAAGTACAGGTATTTGTGTTCAACATGTGAGAAGTAGAAAGTACAGGTATTTGTGTTCAACATGTAAGAAGTAGAAAGTACAGATATTTGGGTTCAACATGTAAGAAGTAGAAAGTACAGGTATTTGTGTTCAACATGTAAGAAGTAGAAAGTACAGATATTTGTGTTCAACATGTAAGAAGTAGAAAGTACAGGTATTTGTGTTCAACATGTGAGAAGTAGAAAGTACAGGTATTTGTGTTCAACATGTGAGAAGTAGAAAGTACAGGTATTTGTGTTCAACATGTGAGAAGTAGAAAGTACAGGTATTTGTGTTCAACATGTAAGAAGTAGAAAGTACAGATATTTGGGTTCAACATGTAAGAAGTAGAAAGTACAGGTATTTGTGTTCAACATGTAAGAACTAGAAAGTACAGGTATTTGTGTTCAACATGTAAGAAGTAGAAAGTACAGGTATTTGTGTTCAACATGTGAGAAGTAGAAAGTACAGGTATTTGTGTTCAACATGTAAGAAGTAGAAAGTACAGATATTTGGGTTCAACATGTAAGAAGTAGAAAGTACAGGTATTTGAGTTCAACATGTAAGAAGTAGAAAGTACAGGTATTTGTGTTCAACATGTAAGAAGTAGAAAGTACAGATATTTGGGTTCAACATGTAAGAAGTAGAAAGTACAAGTATTTGAGTTCAACATGTGAGAAGTAGAAAGTACAGGTATTTGAGTTCAACATGTAAGAAGTAGAAAGTACAGGTATTTGTGTTCAACATGTAAGAAGTAGAAAGTACAGATATTTGGGTTCAACATGTAAGAAGTAGAAAGTACAGGTATTTGTGTTCAACATGTGAGAAGTAGAAAGTACAGATATTTGGGTTCAACATGAGAGAAGTAGAAAGTACAGGTATTTGTGTTCAACATGTAAGAAGTAGAAAGTACAGGTATTTGTGTTCAACATGTAAGAAGTAGAAAGTACAGGTATTTGTGTTCAACATGTGAGAAGTAGAAAGTACAGGTATTTGTGTTCAACATGTAAGAAGTAGAAAGTACAGATATTTGGGTTCAACATGTAAGAACTAGAAAGTACAGGTATTTGTGTTCAACATGTAAGAAGTAGAAAGTACAGATATTTGGGTTCAACATGTAAGAAGTAGAAAGTACAGGTGTTTGTGTTCAAACTGTAAGAAGTAGAAAGTACAGGTATTTGTGTTCAACATGTGAGAAGTAGAAAGTACAGGTATTTGTGTTCAACATGTAAGAAGTAGAAAGTACAGGTATTTGTGTTCAACATTAGAGAAGTAGAAAGTACAGGTATTTGTGTTCAACATGTGAGAAGTAGAAAGTACAGGTATTTGTGTTCAACATGTAAGAAGTAGAAAGTACAGGTATTTGTGTTCAACATGTAAGAAGTAGAAAGTACAGGTATTTGAGTTCAACATGTAAGAAGTAGAAAGTACAGGTGTTTGTGTTCAAACTGTAAGAAGTAGAAAGTACAGGTATTTGTGTTCAACATGTAAGAAGTAGAAAGTACAGGTATTTGTGTTCAACATGTGAGAAGTAGAAAGTACAGGTATTTGTGTTCAACATGTAAGAAGTAGAAAGTACAGGTATTTGTGTTCAACATGTAAGAAATAGAAAGTACAGGTATATGTGTTCAACATGTAAGAAGTAGAAAGTACAGGTATTTGAGTTCAACATGTAAGAAGTAGAAAGTACAGGTATTTGAGTTCAACATGTAAGAAGTAGAAAGTACAGGTGTTTGTGTTCAACATGTAAGAAGTAGAAAGTACAGGTATTTGTGTTCAACATGTGAGAAGTAGAAAGTACAGGTATTTGTGTTCAACATGTAAGAAGTAGAAAGTACAGGTATTTGTGTTCAACATGTAAGAAATAGAAAGTACAGGTATTTGTGTTCAACATGTAAGAAGTAGAAAGTACAGGTATTTGTGTTCAACATGTAAGAAGTAGAAAGTACAGGTATTTGAGTTCAACATGTAAGAAGTAGAAAGTACAGGTGTTTGTGTTCAAACTGTAATAAGTAGAAAGTACAGGTATTTGTGTTCAACATGTAAGAAGTAGAAAGTACAGGTATTTGTGTTCAACATGTGAGAAGTAGAAAGTACAGGTATTTGTGTTCAACATGTAAGAAATAGAAAGTACAGGTATTTGTGTTCAACATGTAAGAAGTAGAAAGTACAGGTATTTGAGTTCAACATGTAAGAAGTAGAAAGTACAGGTGTTTGTGTTCAAACTGTAAGAAGTAGAAAGTACAGATATTTGGGTTCAACATGTAAGAAGTAGAAAGTACAGGTATTTGAGTTCAACATGTAAGAAGTAGAAAGTACAGGTATTTGAGTTCAACATGTAAGAAGTAGAAAGTACAGGTATTTGTGTTCAACATGTAAGAAGTAGAAAGTACAGGTATTTGTGTTCAACATGTAAGAAGTAGAAAGTACAGGTATTTGTGTTCAACATGTAAGAAGTAGAAAGTACAGGTATTTGTGTTCAACATGTAAGAAGTAGAAAGTACAGATATTTGGGTTCAACATGTAAGAAGTAGAAAGTACAGGTATTTGAGTACAACATGTAAGAAGTAGAAAGTACAGGTATTTGTGTTCAAACTGTAAGAAGTAGAAAGTACAGATATTTGGGTTCAACATGTAAGAAGTAGAAAGTACAGGTATTTGGGTTCAACATGTGAGAAGTAGAAAGTACAGGTATTTGTGTTCAACATGTGAGAAGTAGAAAGTACAGGTATTTGTGTTCAACATGTAAGAAGTAGAAAGTACAGGTATTTGGGTTCAACATGTAAGAAGTAGAAAGTACAGGTATTTGAGTTCAACATATAAGAAGTAGAAAGTACAGGTATTTGAGTTCAACATATAAGAAGTAGAAAGTACAGGTATTTGTGTTCAACATGTAAGAAGTAGAAAGTACAGGTATTTGGGTTCAACATGTAAGAAGTAGAAAGTACAGGTATTTGTGTTCAACATGTAAGAAGTAGAAAATACAGGTATTTGTGTTCAACATGTAAGAAGTAGAAAGTACAGGTATTTGTGTTCAACATGTAAGAAGTAGAAAGTACAGGTATTTGTGTTCAACATGTAAGAAGTCAAAGTAAAAAGTCATCAGAAAAATAATTAGTGGAGTAAAGTACTGATACCAGTGACATGTACTTAAGTATAGTAACAAAGTAATTGTACTCCACTACTTCCCACCTCTGCTTCCATATTAAAATAATCTCTTTGTTTTCTGTCCTCTCAGGGTTATTCAGGCGTTATGGGCAGGACCGGGCGGACAGGAAATCAGGGTCCCATTGGTCCTCCTGGGATGCCGGCCATTGTTGTTTTTAAAAACTCTGAAGAAGAGTGGGAGGATTTTAAGGTAAACAGCTGATACATCTCTGATCCAGTAACCCATCGATCTTTGGTGATTGAACTGGGATCTGTTCAATTAAGTAGTATTATGCCAATATAATGTAATTCAAATAAATTAAACATACACAGTGCTTTGCCTGTTTCGCTGGTTTTCAAATTAATATTGACGGTGTTTGTGTTGTTGTATATTGAGCCTTCACAAAATATCGGTTTCATAGTAGGCCTACTATTATAGTAGTAGTTGTAGTATTATACTAGCATATACACAGGGCCGTCCCTCCCTACAGGCCGATCATGGGTTCCTCGGCTTATGAGCTTGGCTTGTGCGCAGTTCTCTGATTTATTTACCATTTACCGCACTTTATAAAAAAGTAACTGTGTTGATAATAATAATAAAAAGGAATTATATTATATTATTATATTATATATTTTTTTTCACTCCTGTCGGTTGGAGGGGGGGGGGCATCATCTCACAATGTCGCTTGGGGCATCAAGTTGGCCAGGGACGGCCCTGCATATACATCAGTAATATTGTAACACACATACTTGTATATTTCACATGTCACCTAATATATATTACATTGTAAATAATTCAATATACCACAAATTAATCAAATCACAAACAGATAAAGGCTCTACGACATTAATGACATTTCATGTCCTTACAGAAAGAGAAGATCTACAAAAAGCTGGTCTCCTCCTGGCCGGTAAGTGTTTGTTTAAAAAACATGAATGCACTTCCCTTCTTCCCCACAGAAAATAATATAACCTTATTTACAGAGTTAATACATCCTAATTCAATAATAAAATATGCATTTGCAGAAACGTAAGGGGCCTCCGGGGCCTCCTGGACCTCTTGGACATGAAGGACCAATTGTAAGTATAAGTGTTATTGATTTCTTGAAAGGCAAAAGGCTATCATGATAATACTAAGCAACAAACCAAACAGGATATTGTAAAAGCACTCCGGTTGCTCGTTTTGTTTGCAGGGGCGGCCTGGAAGTGACGGGAAGCAAGGACGAAAAGGAGTTGAAGGGAAAATCGTAGGTATCTCTACATTATTCGCATCTTATCTACAGCGAGGCCTTGTGAGATTAAACAATTTCCTCGACTATCTCCTCTTACATTTTCCAGTTGTATTGCTGGCTCCTCTGACGCAGCGGGATTGCTTTCCTTTTCCCTCAGAATGTATTTAGCGCTATGAGTGGAAAAAGCAAGAAATATCTACAAATATATATTACATTGTGACTTATTTCCTGATGTCGGACCTGACGAATAGATGAGTCTGAGTCTGGGCAAACCCTACAAAGAGTACATGTGTACATTTATCACATGAGCCCTTTTAAACAAAGCAATATATCTCATTTAAACCTGGTTAACTCCAAACTCTTCAACAAAGCCAGTAAGTCCATCGTGTGTGAATGTGTGTGTACATTAAACAGTTCCAGTAAGAGAGATAGTCCAACCAATATACAGCATGCAGTATCTCTCCTTGTACCCAAATCATCAATCATCTGTCGACTTTTAGCAACTCCATTGAAGGAAGATCAGTTTTGAAATGTAATGGTTTCTCTCTCAGCCCATGCTACACGGTTTATCAAGTTAGATGAACATCAGGCAAGCGAATCTTCCTTTATTCACTCTGACATAAAACCAATTAAACCAAACAAAAACCTCCTTGACACAGGTATCAACAACACATCCATGGATCAGATCAGGAAACAAGCGAAATTCAATGAACTGCGTCATTAATAATGTGTGATATAAACAAGAAAATATATCATCAAATATCTGGGGTTGGGGTTACGATACAGTACGATAATACTTTAATGGTCAGATCCAGTCTGAAATGCTCCTGGCATCACAGCAGCTCCATTTGTAATATCAACAAACAAATATCAAGACACAAGACATGGAAAACAAACAACAAACATTGAACATAACAGCAGGATCAGTGAGAGATGCTCAAAGAGCCTTCAGCGAGCATCTGATCTGGACTCAGCTCTGTGTTTACTGAGAGGTCAGACTGGAGCACAGAGGATGCTTCAGGCTGACTTTAGTGAATCTCCATTAGATGGTAGCAGTTCAGATTCTCTGTTCAGAGCATGCTTTGGGTCCCAGAGGATGCTGTTGGACAGCCTCTCAGGTTATTATGGTCTGCTGAGTCAGAAAGATATTTGAAACCAAGAGTCTTGATCACATGTTGAGTTGTTCTTCAGGGCAGTCCTGGACCACAGGGGGTCCCTGATCCTCAGGGCCGACCTGGAAGAGAAGGGACCTCAGGAAACCCTTCTGCCCCGGGACATCCAGGCCCACCTGGAGAACAGGTAAAGACATTGGTGAAAACATCTCCCTGGTCCCCGGCTTGAGCTTCAACATCAGGATCCATGTATCTGTGATCCTCTGCAGAATGGAAGGAGTCATCACATACAGAGCATCAACTAGTTCCTGAACAGTGTCCTTCACATGCTGATATCCAAGAGAGGGAGTTACACAGTCACAAGATGGAGGAATAGAAAGCAGTATTCAATGTTTACTTCAGATGAGCTCCACGTCAGAAATGAGCATGCTTGATGTCTCTCTCCATAGAGGCTGAATCATCATGTTAATCACATAGCTATTGTAAGGGAAACTTCTGCAGCAATGGAGAGTCAGGACTCAGAGAGACACAAGGAGAGTTGGAGCTTTGATGTCAAACAATGATGTTTATTACAACGATACGGCCGGAGAATTCATATCACAAGTCACAGCAGCCAAAGGTTCTGACTGCCCGGGTGGGTTGCCATGTCAATTCTTCCCAGCCTATCTCTGGATAGACCCTTTAACTAGTTTACAGAGAGTAAACAACATATTGGGGCGTTAACACCTGGAGACACTGAATCACTTATCTGACTCTTAGGCTCTGTGACCGAGAGTTGACCGGTCATAAAACTGGTAATGTCAACAATAGCTGAGACTTCCCATTCCTTAAGACAGATAACAGACTTAGGGTTGGTCGTAAACGTCAACACACAGAAAAGGTTAGACTCCTAGGAGTAAGACAAAATTAATCCCTAACAGAAATCATATGCCTCAAACAGTCCTGATGCTCTTCTAGGTAATCACACATCCTGTCATGTTCACAGCTACAGTTGGGATACCTTTGTTATCATGTTACTCTCATGTTGGAGGAGGACATTCAGTATTTTCCCAACAGACATGTAAAATATGTGTTTTCACAATTATCATCTGTACTCATCAGTGCAGTCGTGCTATAAATCCACTTTTCTACTCGTCCCTATAGGGTCCCCAGGGCTACAGAGGAGAGAGGGGCAGCAAAGGGGAGCTGGGTGAGTGGGTAAGAGTGGATTTCTAATGCTATGAGGATGGAGATAATTATATATTTATACATATATATAGTTTATAAATACTGTATGTCTGACTCTATTAGCTTAGCTAGCCAATTACCTTCTCATTCCTGCCGGTGACCACTATATCAATATTCACTGGGGGTTACAGAAGTGTTGGCTAATATACTATTTTGTGAACTACTGTACGTCGTTGAACTGGAGCATTTTATTTATTGTTGTTAGTTAAGCTTGTGTTTCTCTGTCTGTAGGGTTATCATGGGGAGGCTGGACCACAGGGACACAGAGAACGTAAAGGAGACAAGGTGAAATGCTAACACACACACACACACACATACCATGTATACATCACTTCAGGGGACATTACATTGACTTACATGCAAGACTTATCCTAACATTAACCATAACCAACACATGCCTAACCCTAACCCTAATCCTAAACCTAACCAAGTCTTCACCCTAAAATGTCCCCTTATGGGGACCTCCATTTTGTCCCCATAAGGGAGGCGAGTCCCCACACGTGACTGTGTAAACAGATTTAGGTCCCCACAAGGATAGTAATGCTAGGCCACACACACACACACACACACACACACACACACTATTGTCTGCCTCACACACACAGGTACACGTACACTTACACACAGGTACACACACACTACTGTCTGTTCACACACTACTGTCTGCTTCACACACAGGTACACATACACACACACACACACACTCTGCTCACACTCACAGGTGTGTTCACTTACTGTGCCCACAAGGATAGTAATGTTGGAGGCCACACACACACACACACACACACACACACACACACACACACACACACACACACACACACACACACACACACACACACACACACACACACACACACACACACACACAATAGCAGAGCCATCTACACCACTAGACACTGCAGAGGTTTTGTTTTTTTCAAACATCTCTTTATTAGTTTTTATGCACAGAAATGACACTTAATAAACAAGACAGACTTTACATACTATCAGCAAAACAAAACAGGAAAAGAAAGAAAGAAGAAAAGAAAACAGAAACAGAAACACAGCCCAAATAATGTCTTCATTCTCCCAATCATGTTGTAGACCATTATGCTCCAGGAAGTCATAAAAGGTTTTTCCAGATCTCCCAAAACCTGTCCAGTTTCTTTTGAAGGAAAACACTTGACACTGCAGAGATATTAAAAATGTCCACATATGACATTTTTTGCAATTCTCATATGTCATCCTGCTCACAGAGGATGGATGCTGTAAATCCATTCGATAAGCACAGTGTACTGTAGCTGTGAATGATCCCAATTCAAATGTATTGTTTACAATGCTGCTAGTGCTAAACCAGAACAGTTTGAATTAAAACCAGGAGTGGTAAAAAAGGGCGAGGCTGCATCAGCTGAATATGTGATTCTGATTGTTCCTCTTTTTGTCGCCATCAGGGAAATAAAGGAGTCAGAGGCATCATCGGTATCCCTGGTTACATCGTAAGTATGGATTACTCTACAATATAATCACAACAACTGTCACGCCTCCGTCAATGGAAATAACTATTTTAATATACACGACAAATCCAAATACAGCAGTACTGAAAATCATAACTTTTCTGTGCATGTCACCACATTTTCAAGTCAACTTTATTGTCATCGTGTTGTATCGTTTCCCCAATCCCGAATACAAAATTACAAATATATATAAAAATATGTATATCCTATATATACACAATCAACAGACACATTTATACACATGCACACATTAAGATAAAAGCACAACAATCAATATATACAAAATAACAGTCACTTCACTAATGTACATTTCCCAAAGATATTGAAGTAACTGTTATTTTGTATATATTGATTGTGTATATATATATATATATATATATATATATATATATATATATATAGGAAGTACATATTTGTATTTTTGTATTCGGGATTGTTGGAAACGGTATTTCGATCTCTCTGTCTACACACAAACTGGAAGATTGACAATAAAGTTGACTTTGACTTTGATTGTTTACCTTCAATATCTATATTTCTTGTGTTCAGGGTATTCCCGGAGCCAGGGGTCCTGCTGGATTTCTGGGACCATCAGGAGTTACGGTCAGTGTCAGTCAGACATATCTGTATAAAAACCAGTCATTAACATCCTCATACAACACCTGTAATCAGCAGACCTTTGAGGCTTTTATCATTATGGATGCGTCTCACTTCGGTTATTTTTCATTTCCTCGCTCCTCGCTCCTCGGTCTCACCGGAAGTTGATTTGTCTGCGCCATCTTGAGTACCGTCCCAGTGGCCTTATTTGTGCCGGAGGAGCGATAACGGAGGAGCGATAATCGAGGAACCACCAGACCATCCTCCGGTGAAATCTTCAGACACTCGCCCCGCCCCCTTACTGTGTATTGCTCACTGATTGGACGATGCGGCGCATGCACTGATCTGGCTGCTGTCAAGCGATCAGCTGTGCGGCGTCATCACAAACGGACGTCGCTTCACGTGACGCTCCGGAGGAAAGGACGTCCCATTGCTCTTAAAACTCATTTCCCTGCTTCTCGTGGTTTCCTTGCGTCTCTCCATGCTTCCCTGGTGGGAGGGACTAGACGCAGGGAAAGGACGCAAGTGAGGGAAGCAAGGAATCCATTTAACCGAAGTGAGATGCAGCTATTGAGTCAAGGCCGTTAACATTTAAAGATTTCATAGAATTACAGACGCCTTTAGTTATGCATAAAGCAAAACACAGAATACTGCCAGGAAATAAACACATGTGTTTTAATTTCAGAGGATGAGCATCATAGGAGGAAATTACATGTTAAGCGTCAGTTTGCACGTACCACTTTAAAGCAGATGAGTGTCTCTTGGCGTAAAGAAGTGGAATTCTTTGCCGAATGATTTAAAGGGCTGTAAGAACATTTCTATGTTTAAGAACATGTATAAAGAAAGCGTAATTAGACATATGAAGTTGACTTTTGATTGTGTTGTATGTTTCAGTATTTGTGAGCAACTGTGACTGAAAGAATATTGCTTTTATTTGACTTTTTTATGGTTATTTCATTTCCAGGGAGGGATCGGAGCTCAAGGCTTTGGGGGACCACCTGGCCCACCTGTACGTTTGTTATACTTCTACAATATCTGCATTAAAATGAAAGAATAATGATGGTGGATTTAATATTGACGTGCCATTGAAGTGCATTTATCCATCTGCTCAGGGACAAATGGGTCCCAGAGGAATAAAAGGCATGTTGGGCTTCAAAGGACCTCCGGTGAGTAGCTGATAAATCCAAATCGACTCATAAATGGATATTAAAATAAAACCTGTTTAACTGATAAATGTGTTGTAGGGTCATCAGGGTGATCTGGGTCCCAGAGGAGCAGCTGGACCTAAGGTGACAAAACACACCAACACTCTACAATAGACCAATACACTTAAAAAACAGAAACTTATAGACAGGTTATATACAGTACATAAAAAGGCTTCAAATGACATTTTTAAACATTTTAAAGTAAAATGCTTCAATCTGGTGCACTTTGAGCTCCATATGAAAAAGATCTGTATACATTTCAATAATCATACTGTAAGGGAAACTTCTGCAGCAATGGAGAGTCAGGACTCAGAGAGACACGAGGAGAGTTGGAGCTTTGATGTCAAACAATGATAGTTTATTACAAGGATACGGCCGGAGAATTCATATCACAAGTCACATCAGCAAAAGGTTCTGACTGCACGGGTGGGTTGCCATGTCAATTCTGCCGTGCCTATCTCTGGATAGACCTTTTAACTAGTTCAGCGAGAGTAAACAACATATTTGGGGAGATAGACTAAACAGCTGGGCCCACTGAATCACTTGCGTCTGACCCTTAATGGCCTCAAAGCCAGTGTTCCCACAGCCGTAAACCATTTTGTGACCGAGAGTTGAACTGGTTTATCAAGATAGCTGGAGCCTCCCATTCCTTAAGAGAGATAACAGAGCCAGGGTTGATCGTAAATGTCAACACACAGAAAAGGTTAAATATCTAGGAGTAAAGACAGAAATATTCTTTGACACATACAAATATGTGAATATAACCAATAACCTACCATAGCCAATAACAAATACATTTAACTTATTTTGTTGTTGTTCATTCATATCTTATTTTACCTGGTTAACATTTATTTATGCATATTTTTCTAATTAATCTAATTTTAAACTATATTTTTGGTTTACTGTCCTATAAGATAAGAGAAGACTTTACTTATCCCGAAGGAAATTGTTGTGCCAGAGTAACACAAATACAATAAACACAGCAGCACAATAGTAAAACTGTACACTAACGGTACGTCCACACAGCAGTTTTTCAAAAATCTTGAAAATCTTGGAGCTGGGCGTGTCTGAAAGCTTGGGGATTTTTTGCGAGCAACGCGACCAACAACCAATCACATGAATCTCCCGCCCCCGACATACAAAGCAAAAAACCCCGGGGATTTTATGCGAGCAATATATATAAATATATATATATAAACTCCCCAAACAGGTGAAAACCTACCAGTTTCCCCCACTGTCTCTGCCACCTCCCTCCATGCCTGGTCCCTCCGGTTTGTATCCCGTTAATAGTTCTGGTCGTAAAGAACCGGGTGATTTGCTACTGTAATTTCTCGTTTGGAATATGAGGAAATGAACTGCGGGCTGGCTCTCCCTGCTTACACGCGGTTTGATTGACTAGCGCTTCTACTGTCAGATTTGCATAAACGTGATTTGATTGGCTGACGCTTCCAGCTCAGCTTCAAAAGTTGAACATTGCTCAACTTTTGAATCCTGGAAATCCTGGAAATCTTCGCTTCGCTCCCCCACAATGCAGTTTGGCGAAAAGCGAGGCAAAGTGACGTCATCC
The DNA here is from genome assembly GCF_902827175.1 of Gymnodraco acuticeps. NCBI lineage: Eukaryota > Metazoa > Chordata > Actinopteri > Perciformes > Bathydraconidae > Gymnodraco > Gymnodraco acuticeps. The sequence goes on along the minus strand of NW_022991207.1, from coordinate 153,283 downwards.
CCATTCAAAGTCAATGTGCAGAGAAGCGTTGGAAGCGGTGGAAGATTCGTCTAAAGCTGCTGTGTGGACGTACCGTAACAGAGCCGTAAAAAGAGCAATTAAATATCTACAGGAAACAAAGACATAATTAAAGTAAATATTACCAGTATTTAGCATACTGTATGTAAACATTGGAATGATTTCAAACCTGTTTTTATGTATCCACAGAGACTGAATAATGACGTTAACTTACCTGAATAAATGTGTGAGCTGGATGTGTGCTTATGCTGTGTTTCAGGGAGAGTCTGGTCCTGATGGAGCGGTCGGGCCTCCCAGCGTCCGTGGCCCTCAGGTATAAAAGACTGAAGTGTTTTATTCTACATTAATACCAAAGCATTTCAATCAGGAGAGACTTCATTTCTTTGTTTAAGAACATTTATCGACACGTGGCCATATGATAGAAATTGAAATAGTCTTTGGCGATTAGACCCCGATCCTGATATCGTATATCTTAAAGGTCGCCTATTCTGCAAAATCCCCTTTTCCACGTCTCTTCTACATCATCATGTGTCCCCTCTTCTTCATGTCTCTTCTACATCAACATGTGTCCCCTCTTCTTCATGTCTCTTCTACATCAACATGTGTCCCCTCTTCTTCATGTCTCTCCTACATCAACATGTGTCCCCTCTTCTTCATGTCTCTTCTACATCAACATGTGTCCCCTCTTCTTCATGTCTCTTCTTCATCAACATGTGTCCCCTCTTCTTCATGTCTCTTCTACATCAACATGTGTCCCCTTTCTTCATGTCTCTTCTACATCAACATGTGTCCCCTCTTCTTCATGTCTCTTCTACATCAACATGTGTCCCCTCTTCTTCATGTCTCTTCTACATCAACATGTGTCCCCTCTTCTTCATGTCTCTTCTTCATCAACATGTGTCCCTTCTTCTTCATGTCTCTTCTACATCAACATGTGTCCCCTCTTCTTCATGTCTCTTCTACATCAACATGTGTCCCCTCTTCTTCATGTCTCTTCTACATCAACATGTGTCCCCTCTTCTTCATGTCTCTTCTACATCAACATGTGTCCCCTCTTCTTCATGTCTCTTCTACATCAACATGTGTCCCCTCTTCTTCTTCATGTCTCTTCTACATCAACATGTGTCCCCCTCTTCTTCATGTCTCTTCTACATCAACATGTGTCCCCTCTTCTTCATGTCTCTTCTACATCAACATGTGTCCCCTCTTCTTCATGTCTCTCCTACATCAACATGTGTCCCCTCTTCTTCATGTCTCTTCTACATCACATGTGTCCCCTCTTCTTCTTCATGTCTCTTCTACATCAACATGTGTCCCCTCTTCTTCATGTCTCTTCTACATCAACATGTGTCCCCTCTTCTTCATGTCTCTCCTACATCAACATGTGTCCCCTCTTCTTCATGTCTCTTCTTCATCAACATGTGTCCCCTCTTCTTCATGTCTCTTCTACATCAACAATGTGTCCCCTCTTCTTCATGTCTCTTCTACATCAACATGTGTCCCCTCTTCTTCATGTCTCTTCTACATCAACATGTGTCCCCTCTTCTTCATGTCTCTTCTACATCAACATGTGTCCCCTCTTCTTCATGTCTCATCTACATCAACATGTGTCCCCTCTTCTTCATGTCTCTTCTACATCAACATGTGTCCCCTCTTCTTCATGTCTCTTCTACATCAACATGTGTCCCCTCTTCTTCATGTCTCTTCTACATCAACATGTGTCCCCTCTTCTTCTTCATGTCTCTTCTACATCAACATGTGTCCCCTCTTCTTCATGTCTCTCCTACATCAACATGTGTCCCCTCTTCTTCATGTCTCTTCTTCATCAACATGTGTCCCCTCTTCTTCATGTCTCTTCTACATCAACATGTGTCCCCTCTTCTTCATGTCTCTTCTACATCAACATGTGTCCCCTCTTCTTCATGTCTCTTCTACATCAACATGTGGTCCCCTCTTCTTCATGTCTCTTCTACAATCAACATGTGTCCCCTCTTCTTCATGTCTCTTCTACATCAACATGTTGTCCCCTCTTCTTCATGTCTCTTCTACATCAACATGTGTCCCCTCTGTGGAAAGAGACTCTGAAAGTTTCAGGAACAAAGATTCTCTCTCTTTTTGATCCATTTCTATAAAAACCTGTCTGAAAATGAGCTGATCAGATTTTGGCCACTTGATGATGTCATAACGATGTGTTGTCTTGTGTAACCATTAGCCAATCAGCAACCAAGGTAACCCCCCCCCCCCCTTATCACCTGAATCTCCTCCTAGAGCACATTGAGTTCTTTGTAACCAAATCTCTCTCAGAGGGGCGTGGGGAGGGGCTCCTTATTTTCATCTGAAGTAACAGACAGAGAATCAGCACTTTGGAAAAAGGGCTGAAACAGAGGGGATTATGGGTAATGCTGACATGATCTGTCTGGTGTTTCAGCCAATCAGAGACAGGCTCTGGATATATCTGAGCCCTGTGAGATATTGATGAAGAACAGGATAACAGGGGGCCTTTAAGATCTTAAAGGCCTGAAATCACAGCTGACTGCAGGAGAACCATTTTAAAGTTCGACTGCAGTACGATGATTGGCTGCTGGAGGTTGAGGTGACATGTGATTGGTTAAAAGAGGACGCCCATAATGAGCTGGTTAATGCAGCTGCGGAGTGAATGAACGTATACCCAGTCTTCCTGTTGTAACTCTTTTATCAGTTTATTTTGTGGCAGAAACAGAATCTGTGTGTTAGTGTAAGTTAGTTTGCGTTATGGAAACCAATTTACAATTCAATATATTACTTTGTGTGATGTGGCGGCCATAAACAAGAACCGAAGGAAGACAATTAAAAGTGACTTTCTTAAGGAGAAGAATAGTACTCCTATTTTTTAATAATTGTGACAAATACTGTGTTTACTTTCATGCACATTCCTGTTTGATAGGAATATAAGGAGCAGTGTTTTAGCACGATACTCTGGATTACATCAACTGTTTTTACTGAGTGTAGAAATAAGCCTCATCGTACACCTGCAAACTCGAATATCATTAAAAACTAAACATTCCCTTGTTTCTATGTTTTGGGTCTCACACGTTTGAAATATCATCCTCTTTCACTTGGTTTTAGAGTGGTTTGGTTTATTTATTCTTATTGGTTTAATATTCTACAAATGGTGTTCTGCTTTAATCACCATTTTCATCTAAGTTCTTTTTGTGTGTGTTTTGTTGCCGAGGATTTTCTTTACTTGTCTAAATAGTAAAGGAAATCCCTCTCAATGTATTTCTGAGATCAAAGGAATGCTCTTTACATGCACACATCATATTTCTTTGTCTTATGAGGCAAAATGTTTTAAAGAGACAATGTGATTGATATGTTTCTCCAAAGGGAAAACCAGGACCAGACGGCCCTCCTGGTCCCAAAGGAGACGCTGTGAGTACTCTTTATCTTAATGATAATGTGATTCATGAAACAACAACAACAGGGTGAGCAGGATCCAGACGTTGCATTTAATACATGTTTGAATACTAAATATTCAACCATCTCTTCACATCTGTCTTCCCTGTCAACTCATTTCCATCACCTACTTTCCATCTCCATGAGCATTACTTCAGTCGCATGCTTTGATCACATGGCAATACTCATGTTGTTGTATAATGTTTTTATAGTTTATATGCTAGGACGTTAGTATTTTGGTTTTGTCTTTGCTTTGTACAGCCCTTTGAGGTATTTCTTGTGATTTGGGGCTATAATACATTTCGATTTGATTTAAAGGGGACCTATCATGCTAAATGCACTTGTTTATGTCTTTTATACACAAATAAAACCCTGTCTTTTCCTCCGTACCCAAATCTCTAAAAACGGGGAACAACGGAGCTGATCCAGATTTGCGTCCGATATGACGTAATATCTGAAATGTGGACCCACGGCCCAATCAGAAACGTTGCTATCAGAAACAATGCCCGACTGTTTTGGACGTAATATGGTCGGTGTTTACATTAGCATCGCTAACACTCAGAGCTAACCTGTACTGGAGAGCATGTGTGTGAAGAAGCAGGAAGTAAAAAGGAACTCACCTTGTGGTATAACCGGCAAGAGAGAAAGCCTTTGAGCTCCAGACTGTTTCAGAGAGAATCCTTGATAATCCATGATATGGAGTTTCATCACGGCAGCATTTAGTTTAGACGGTAGCTGCCGGGTCCCGCATGAGCTCAGACCCCTCCTCTTTAAAGCTTTATACCCAAACAGCACTTTAGAAACAGGAAGTGAAATAGAGGGATATGAGGCATGGCTAGAATGATCTGTTTGGTGTTTGGAGCAAAACACTTCATAGACATGTTTTTATATATTTGTATATATCTGAGACCTATGCTGTTGCCTACAAATGCCTTTAAATATACTAACTACTTGTGTGTTTCTCTTCAGGGAGATACAGGAGATGAAGGAGACATCGGAGAACCTGGACCACCTGGACTTTATGTAAGACAACAACATCTACAAAAAGTATTAATCAGAATCAGAAATGCTCAATTTATCCATGAGGGGAAATGGATTTTGTTAAAGTTGCTCCATTTTACAATATCTTCAATATATCTACAGGGTAGTTTTATAAAAGCTGAAGTACCAGGCTCCTCCAAAAGTGAAACGGAAATATATATATATATAAGACAACACAAAAATACGGCAAGAAGAAACAGAAATAATAATAATAGATACAATTTGTAAAGCACCTTTCAAGGGACCCAAAGCCGCTTTACATGGTGAACAAACAAACAAACAAAAGGGGCACATAGTAAAGTAAAAGATTAAATAAATAGCAGTATTAGTGTTCTGGTAAAAATATAAATAAAATAGTTCAGGAGAATGATGCGAGTGACCAAGTGCAAGTAAATGCAGGAGAAGTCAACTAAATAGAATAAGAAAAGATAAGATTGATAACAACATTTAAAATGTCAATACTAGAGGAGATGCATTGAATTCCTTTATTGCCAAAAAACAATCCTGTCCAGAAACCAACAAGCCATAATAAAAGATTAACTCAGATGTTATTCTTTCTTTTCATTCCAGGGAGCCAATGGGAATCCAGGAAGGTCTGGACCCTCAGGTGATCCCGTAAGATTACTTAAAGCAATTTCTTTACTTCAATAATAATGTATGAAAAGATTTAATCTCACCTTATCAAGCTTTACTGTGTGTGTGTGTGTGTGTGTGTGTGTGTGTGTGTGTGTGTGTGTGTGTGTGTGTGTGTGTGTGTGTGTGTGTGTGTGTGTGTGTGTGTGTGTGTGTGTGTGTGTGTGTGTGTGTGTGTGTGTGTGTGTGTGTGTGTGTGTTTTTCTCTACCAGGGCACTAAAGCAAAGCGAGGTTACAGAGGTGATCGGGGTTTTAATGGAGACCCGGTGAGTTAAATCCCTCCTGTCTTTATTTGCAGGTTCTTTTTAAACACTTTAATCCTTAATTTGTTCTGACCAGAGGAAGTAGTGGAGTACAAATACTTTGTTACTGTACTTAAGTAAATTGTTCTGGGATCAGTACCTGTACTTTCTACTTCTTACATGTTGAACTCACATACCTGTACTTTCTACTTCTTACATGTTGAACCCAAATACCTGTACTTTCTACTTCTTACATGTTGAACACAAATACCTGTACTTTCTACTTCTTACATTTTGAACACAAATACCTGTACTTTCTACTTCTTACATGTTGAACTCAAATACCTGTACTTTCTACTTCTTACATGTTGAACTCAAATACCTGTACTTTCTACTTCTTACATGTTGAACTCAAATACCTGTACTTTCTACTTCTTACATGTTGAACACAAATACCTGTACTTTCTACTTCTCACATGTTGAACTCAAATACCTGTACTTTCTACTTCTTACATGTTGAACACAAATACCTGTACTTTCTACTTCTTACATGTTGAACTCAAATACCTGTACTTTCTACTTCTTACATGTTGAACTCAAATACCTGTACTTTCTACTTCTTACATGTTGAACTCAAATACCTGTACTTTCTACTTCTTACATTTTGAACCCAAATACCTGTACTTTCTACTTCTTACATGTTGAACTCAAATACCTGTACTTTCTACTTCTCACATGTTGAACACAAATACCTGTACTTTCTACTTCTTACATGTTGAACTCAAATACCTGTACTTTCTACTTCTTACATTTTGAACTCAAATACCTGTACTTTCTACTTCTTACATGTTGAACTCAAATACCTGTACTTTCTACTTCTTACATGTTGAACCCAAATACCTGTACTTTCTACTTCTTACATGTTGAACCCAAATACCTGTACATTCTACTTCTTACATGTTGAACCCAAATACCTGTACTTTCTACTTCTTACATGTTGAACTCAAATACCTGTACATTCTACTTCTTACATGTTGAACACAAATACCTGTACTTTCTACTTCTTACATGTTGAACTCAAATACCTGTACTTTCTACTTCTTACATGTTGAACACAAATACCTGTACTTTCTACTTCTTACATTTTGAACCCAAATACCTGTACTTTCTACTTCTTACATGTTGAACCCAAATACCTGTACTTTCTACTTCTTACATGTTGAACACAAATACCTGTACTTTCTACTTCTCACATGTTGAACTCAAATACCTGTACTTTCTACTTCTTACATGTTGAACTCAAATACTTGTACTTTCTACTTCTCTCATTTTCCAAACAGCTGGTTCCTTTAGTCTGAATGTGTGTTTGATGCGTGATCATTATTCTTTAGAGTCATTGCGTGCCTATTGATTTGAACACGATCCGTGTATCCATCATTTCCTGGTCTTCTCTAAAGAAGAGGGACCAATGGAAACGTTGTCATGTTGCCGTTGTTCAGCATGGAAACATTCATTAGCTAACAATGACATTATTGTTCTATTAATATAAAGGGAGGTCAGGTACTCTTTAAAGCAGCTGCTAGTTATGGGTACTTTTTACTGAAGTACATTTCAAAGCCTCTTTACTTTCACTTGAGTAAAGAAGTTTAGTCAGTACTTCTACTTTCACCAGAGTATTTTTAAACACGAGTATCTGTACTTCTACTTGAGTAAAGGATGTGTGTACTTGTACCCTCTCTGGTTGTGACTCAGTGTGTTGTGGTGCGTTCAGGGACCTCCAGGGCCTCCAGGTAAACGAGGACTAAAGGGGCGCCGAGGCCCCTCAGATCTCGAGGGAGTTGGAGGACCTCCGGGGCCACCGGGACTTTCTGGGTCTCCTGTGAGTGAAATAAACGAGACGAGTGAAGACAATGTTAGCTAACAATGCTATTGAGAGTGTGATAATAGGCAGTGGTGAACAGAAACTAAGCACATTGACTCAAGTTCAGTACATTTTCAGTTACTTAAGATAAGATGTACTTTATTAATCCCAAATGAATTATTAATAAAGTACATCTTATCTTATCTTACTTCCTGCAACTTTACACTTTTGCACCCCAACAACTCAGAGGAACATATTGTGATTTGTACTCCTCTACATGTAGCGTATATATAATATTCAGAATGATTCACATTTGTATATATGTAAGTAGTGTCACATGATACTTACACTTTTATATGTATTATATTTATGTGAACTCTTACCTGTCCTATGCTTTGTTTCAATCTGTTCCTGTTGCTGCTTTAACACCTGAATCTCTCACAGTTATCAACATTAAAAACCGTATAAAGGTATTTATTTTATACAAACTGAGTAAATCACAGCATTCGCACATTTCTTCAAATAACCCTTAGAGATAAAAAAAAAAAAAAAGGTTAATCTTATCTTAAAGATGTATTATATTTACATTAATCCCTTGGTGAAATTGGCAAGCTTATCATTTGCACTACAGTAAAAAAAAAGCTTCTCATTTACCAAGTGCATTATTAGTGATGAACAACAAATGCATTAATAACTATAATACAATAATTCAAAATATATTGTTCTAAAAGGGCCAGCTGTGTGGAATAAATTCAGGGGCGCACCTTGCAAACAGGCAAGGCAGGCAACTGCTTGGGGCCCCGGACCAGAAGGGGGCCCCCAAAGAAGGTAGATTAAGAAGGTCCACAGCAACGACAACATGAAACACACTTTAATTTACTGCAACGACATGTCGGGAAACCCCCTCAAGGGGGCCCCATGCATAGCGCGCCATAAAATGCTGCTTCTTATTTTAAGTTTCGTTACCTTGCTCCGCTCTCGGGGGGAGACTCTAGGATCGCCACTGAATAAGTACCTTAACTTCTTGAACTTTAAGTAATTCTGTCCTTTGCTTGAGTATTACTCCGCTTTCTTATCATTACCTTTATTTAAGTGAGTATTTCTACAACATTTAGGGCCTTGAAGGCATCATGGGAGAGCAGGGGAAGCAGGGGAAAGACGGACTGAAGGTGGGTTTCACAAAAAGTTGAAAGAATCATTACTTTTTCTGTCATTACAAAGTTAAATGTGTGTGAAAGTGTGCATGTGTGTGAATTTATACATGTTTTTTTGTAGGGAGATCGAGGGCCAATCGGTGTTCAAGGAGTGTCTGGACCCCGAGGCGACAAGGTGCGACAAAGATGGATTATTAATTCACTTATATGAATACCTCAAATGAAACATTAAAGAGTTTTATTATGTGATATTCTTTCTGCCAAAGGGTCGGGAAGGTCGAGAAGGATTTTCTGGATTCCCAGGTCCCATTGTGAGTATGAATGAGAGGGTATTAAGCTTATTTTACATGCTAATCATTGAGCTAATTGCTAATGCAACATGCTATGTGCTAAATTGTGTTGTGGTTGTGTTTTCTGTTGCAGGGAGAGATGGGAAAATCTGGAGAGGGAGGACGTGAAGGAGAGCCTGGTATTAAGGTTCCTATGCGGCTGCATTTATTATTCTGTATTAATGAGACTACAGTGTCCTGCACAAACATATCATCTCTATTACGGATCACTTTTACACTACTTTAAGAGCTTTACTAACAGTTAAACATGGATTTGAAGCTGGTCAATATATCTTTACAACTAAATGTAAAGATTGTAGACTCTTCACGTCAATTTTAATGACCTTAACACTATTTATTTAAAGGGGACCTATCATGCAAAATGCACTTTTTGATGTCTCTCTACATCAACATGTGTCCCCGGTGTGTCGGGGAACTCACGCAGCGTCAGGAAATAAAACCCTCTCTCTTTTCCTCCGTACCCAAATCTCTAAAAACGGGGAACAACGGAGCTGATCCAAATTTGCGTCCGATATGACGTAATATCTGAAATGTGGACCCACGGCCCAATCAGAAGCGTTGCTATCAGAAACAATGCCCGACTGTTTTGGACGTAATATGGTCGGTGTTTACATTAGCATCGCTAACACTCAGAGCTAACCTGTACTGGAGAGCATGTGTGTGAAGAAGCAGGAAGTAAAAAGGAACTCACCTTGTGGTATAACCGGCAAGAGAGAAAGCCTTTGAGCTCCAGACTGTTTCAGAGAGAATCCTTGATAATCCATGATATGGCGTTTCATCACGGCAGCATTTAGTTTAGACAGTAGCTGCCGGGTCCCGCATGAGCTCAGACCCTCCTCTTTAAAGCTTTATACCCAAATCAGCACTTTAGAAACAGGAAGTGGAATAGAGGGATATGAGGCGTGGCTAGAATGATCTGTTTGGTGTTTTGAGCAAAACACTTCATAGACATGTTTTTATATATTGTTATAGATCTGAGAGCTGTGCTATTGCCTACAAATAACACTATAGGTGACCTTTAAGGTCTACAACATTTACTTTGACATAAATTGTTAAACACTTTTACAGTAACATAACCAACAGAGCCACCTTTATGCATTCACACATGACATATCAAGGCTTAACAAGAATAAACAAAGGTATTTCTCAACACAGGAAGAACAAATATGGGGGAAATAAAACACAAGTATTCGTCTGACAAACATTTTCATAAATTATTTTACTTACACATTTATAAATCTTTCATTTCAGTCGAGCCCAACAAAATAATGTTCATTAAAGGATTGTACACTGCAAAAAATGTAAATCTTGCCAAGTATATTTGTCTAATGTCGTGACACTTGATTTAAGACTTAATAACTTAAGTCTTGTTTCTAGACGAGGCATCTTTTTAGTCAAAGTCTCTTAAAAACATCTTATTTTAGAGGAACATCTCCAACTATCAACACAAGATGCATTTCTGGCTTTTTTTGTAACAAATTCCTTAATTCTGGTCAAATATAGTTCAAAATAAATTCTCCCAGCTTTTATCATTTTTCTAATCATCCCATCTTTACTTCAAGAAATCTCACCAAGCCATTTTGTACTTGTTCTATTGGCAGATCTGTTCACTTGTTAAAAGCGAAAACACCTTGTTTTTAGTATATATTTACTTGTTTTTGCAGCAGCATTTTGTCCAGTGTATCTCTGAAATTGCTGCCAGTATAATTGTTAATTTTTTGTAATGTGTACCTTTGTGTGTAGGGAAAGCTGGGCATCTCCGGTGTGACTGGACCTAAAGGCTTAAAGGTAAATTATATTGTTTTATTTTATACTAATAAGATAAAAATTAACATGTCAAGTAACCCTATTTAAATCACGAGCCTCGTTCAGTATTTAAATACTTGGTTGCTGTAGAAAAGGCCCCAAAGTTATAGTTATTGATATATATATTATTTTATTATACAGAGTTGATACCTGTTAAGTTGTGCCGTCATAGTGGGGAGGGGCTAACCCACGTGGTTTGGGTGACGTCACACATCAGAGGGAAAGTTATGCCGTCTTAAGTTTCCTATTGTGTGCGTAAAGTCAAGTCAAGCCTCATCTTAGCTCCTCATTTCCTCTATTCTGGACCTTTGGCCTTAAGTGGTGTTCTGGCCGACACACCTGGGTGAACCTAGTGATAGACACAAAACTAGTGCCAACACTGAGTTATCTCTAACTCTCCACTACAGTTGGTAATACTATTTTTGTATTATTTGGTTCAAATTTCTCACATAATCTAATTTCAGGGATTCCGTGGTAATTTTGGAAACAGAGGACAGGACGGACCTTCTGGAGTTCTGGTAGGAAAAACCATAACATGTATCAAACGTTTATATGTCTGACTTTATCCAGTTATCTCATTTTATAGGGTTCATACACTGCATGCTAATGTACATGGATACACCTGTAGATGTGCCTGGCTAATTGGACTGTGCCATTCCCCTAAAACCTTGAGGGGTGTTTAAAGAGGCTATATCTAAGCCACCCATCTTTAGAGTCTTCTCTCCCCTGCACTCAACAATGGACTGGCCAGTATTTAGTTAGATAGTTTTTGTTTAATAATTCATTCTAGATTGTATCTGCTTATATACAAAATAATTCACCTTTTTTTCATCCTAATTGATTTTGTTACCCATCCTAAAAACTGTATATATATTTTGGGTAAATACAATCCGTATCTTTCAACCTTTACCTGCGTTCCTAGTTGTTGCGTACCCTGGTCCTTAACAATGACATAAGTCCCTCTACTAAATTCAAAGTTTGTCAGACTTTATTTTTTCCAAATCAATGATAAAGTGTTAATGTTTTTGCAGCGGGGTTCATGGAGAGTGTTGGAGGCATAATGAGCTCAGAGATCAAAGTTAAGATTAAGTTGAATATGTGATTGGTTAAATAGTAATGTTTAATATGTGCCTTGCCGTGTCAGCTCTTCAACTGCATGTCGAAATATAATTTAAGTTAGAAGAGGACAGAGATGTGTTTGACAGCTGATGAGACAGAGATAGGAACAGTTTTTCGGCCACAAATTAAGAAAATGTTGCGATTTGTTCTCTCGATTTTCAGTGTCAGTTGGAGAGTCCAAATCCTTTTTCAACTAAGACCAAAGGCAGTTACTTTTTCTTTGCGTGTCTTTAACCTCCGCTCAAAAGTGGCTTATTGTAAGGTTTGAAAGCCACTATTGACAGAATAAGCTTAACAGTTGAAATACTATTTTATATTTGGTGCATACAGTATATATGGTAATTAAATGAATGCACACAATATCTGTTTTTTTTTTTACTGCACATATTTTATTTCAATGTAAATACGGCTTTATTTTACTATATATATATATTAGCATTATATTACATGTCACTTGTTAGACGCTTTTATCCAAAGCGACTAACATACTCAATACTGTGGGCAATCCCCACAGGAGCACTTTGGGGTGAAGTCTCTCATGCTGACTGCTGCGGGGTTTGAACCTGTGCTCCCCTGATCCCAACACCAACGCACTAACCTCTGCGCCACATGCCTCCTCTTCTTAAAATAGTTTGCTATGTCTGTGTTGTTTTAAAAAAAAAATACTTTTATGTATGCAGCACAACACCAAGTCAAATTCCTCGTACGTGTCAACCTACCTGGTGATAAACCTGTTTCTGATTCTGATCATATATTTTTCCATCAGGGAGCCATCGGTGCAGATGGACTGAGCGGAGACGCTGGACCTCCAGGACCAAGAGTGAGTAAACCACTTTATAGTTAACTCTGAACAAGTAAATGAGCTTGCTTTGAAGTGTCTCAAATGTATAACTGATACTCTAATCAATATATTTCCCACAGGGATCACCTGGGAAGACAGGAGCTCCTGGCCTTCAAGGACCTGTAGGGAACAATGTGAGTGCTCATTTTCATTTGATTTGATTCATTTAGAACGTGTAAAACAATAATAATAATGAAATGAAACAAGAGAATTATGATACTGTACAAACTTAAGCAGTATCAAATTGATAAACTAAGATATTATTGACTTACAAATTATATATAAACAAATGTTCTACCTAGAAGAAGTTTACACTTATTTAATCCACCCCTTCTCCCAAAAACTAAATTATTTAAATGTTTTCTTTTAACAAAATGTACATCTAAATCAATGTCTAAATACAATATACATTTACAATTATAAATAGATTATATCATTATTACTACAATATATAAATATATATTATTATTTTACTTAAAGGTGGGGTAGGTCATTTTGGAGAAACCGGCTCGAGTGGCTAGAACTTGAAAATACACAACCGGAACAAATCTGCCCCTTCCTCACAGAGCCCCTCCTCCAACACAGTACTACGGCTTCAAAGCACTTCAGATATTCATTGCTATCGGGATGTTAAGAGCATTCCATGGAATATAACAACAAGTGTATCTCGAGCCGGTTTCTCAAACTTACCTACCCCACCTTTAAGACAAATATAAAAGACTATCTTTTGACATCCAAA
>NW_022991207.1:117546-137546 GCF_902827175.1 Gymnodraco acuticeps | reverse complement strand
AGAGGCTGAATCATCATGTTAATCACATAGCTATCATATGCCTCAAACAGTCCTGATGCTCTTCTAGGTAATCACACATCCTGTCATGTTCACAGCTACAGTTGGGATACCTTTGTTATCAAGTTACTCTCATGTTGGAAGAGGACATTCAGTATTTTCCCAACAATAATATGTATTTTTTCCTCCAGGGTATCCAGGGTAACATTGGACCATGGGGGGGGGTTGGGCCCCGCGGATCCTCTGGTGATCGGGGGCCACGAGCTCCAGTTGGTCTGCCTGGAGTAACAGGTTACCCAGTACGTTCATTTACACTTTACTTACAATACTTACTTTTTATACTGGAAGTCAATGGTTTTCTGAATGTGTTTTTGGTTGTTAGTGTGAAATAAGGTCTGTGGTTAGAACAAGCTGAAGAAATGTTAATTCTACAACATGAAATACGTCAGTAAATCCCCCACTGGTGGGGTTAAAAAAGGAGGCTGCTAACAAGAGTCTAAATGAGACGACTAAACGTCATCACGTCCAACATTAGCCGCCTTTAGCTTAGCGGTGCTGACGTGAAGTCAGGTGACCGTGCTGTAGCTCCTTTATAGAGAGGCGAAGTCCCTCCCTTTCCTCCATGAGACCTTATTTCTGAAAAAATATGCATTGAAGTCAATGGGGAGAGAAAGATTATCTTTCGATCCCGTTTGAATTGTGCCACGAATCACACACATGATGTTTGTCAATTTAAAAGATCATTTTGCCAGTAAAAAAAAAAAAATGTGTCGTAAAACTGTGAAGTAACACTTTTTTTGTGTGAAACGCTCAATGAACTCCATCTCCCGTCTCGCACCACACACCCAGACAGCCGTCACGTTGGAACATTTCACTTCTTTCTTTCAGAACGAGACGGAAAGTATTAAAAGAGGTGAAAATCACTCCAAGTCTGGGCACGTTGAGAGCTGCACATACACACAAGGGGAGTGAGTCGGTTCCGTGAGAGCCAGCATGCGGGACCGGGACTCTGGGATTTGTAGTCTTTCTAGTTGCGTATTTTTCATAGTCTTATATTTCAACAGTTTTACGACAAACTGTGACTTTTTTGACACGGAAATTATTTTTTAAGAATGACAAACATCATACGTGTAATTTGTGGCACAATTCAAACGGGATCGAAAGATAATCTTTCTCTCTCCATTGACTTCAATGCATACTTTTTCAGAAATAAGGTCCCATGGGGCGGAAGTAGATGGGCGTGACTTCGCCACTCTATAGCCCAATATTAGCCACCTTTAGCTTAGCGGTGGTGACGTAAAGTCATGTGACCGTGCTGTAGTTCCTTTATAGCCCAATAGCCGCCTTTAGCTTAGCAGTGGTGACGTGAAGTCATGTGACCGTGCTGTAGTTCCTTTATAGCCTAACATTAGCCTCCTTTAGCTTAGCGGTGGTGACGTGAAGTCATGTGACCGTGCTGTAGTTCCTTTATAGCCCAACATTAGCCTCCTTTAGCTTAGCGGTGGTGACGTGAAGTCATGTGACCGTGCTGTAGTTCCTTTATAGCCCAACATTAGCCACCTTTAGCTTAGCGGTGGTGACGTCATGTGACCGTGCTGTAGTTCCTTTATAGTCCAACATTAGCCACCTTTAGCTTAGCGGTGGTGACGTAAAGTCATGTGACCGTGCTGTAGTTCCTTTATAGCCCAATAGCCGCCTTTAGCTTAGCAGTGGTGACGTGAAGTCATGTGACCGTGCTGTAGTTCCTTTATAGCCCAACATTAGCCTCCTTTAGCTTAGCGGTAGTGACGTGACATCATGTGACGGTGCTGTAGTTCCTTTATAGCCCAACATTAGCCATCTTTAGCTTAGCGGTGGTGACGTGAAGTCATGTGACCGTGCTGTAGTTCCTTTATAGCCCAACATTAGCCACCTTTAGCTTAGCGGTGGTGACGTGAAGTCATGTGACCGTGCTGTAGTTCCTTTATATACCAACATTAGCCTCCTTTAGCTTAGCGGTGGTGACGTGACGTCATGTGACCGTGCTGTAGTTCCTTTATAGCCCAACATTAGCCACCTTTAGCTTAGCGGTGGTGACGTGAAGTCATGTGACCGTGCTGTAGTTCCTTTATAGCCCAACATTAGCCACCTTTAGCTTAGCGGTGGTGACGTAAAGTCATGTGACCGTGCTGTAGTTCCTTTATAGCCCAATAGCCGCCTTTAGCTTAGCAGTGGTGAGGTGAAGTCATGTGACCGTGCTGTAGTTCCTTTATAGCCCAACATTAGCCGTCTTTAGCTTAGCTGAGGTAACGTGAAGTCATGTGACCGTTTTCTGTAACTGTTTCTTTACTTTCTCTTCATTCAGGGTAAAGATGGGCCTCAGGGATCAGCCGGATCTTCAGGTGTCAAAGGAGACAAGGTAAAGCTTTTCTTACTCAGCTACTCTTAACATGCTGTAAACAATAGTAACCAGGGTTTGGAGGGTGACTTAAATTCAGTTAAAAAATGTAACTTTCAATCTAAAACCCTTAATGAAATGATTAATCTCTCTCTTGTTTCTGTCACTGTTTCAGGGATCTGAAGGGGTTTTGGGGCCGGAGGGAGTTGCTGGTCTCGATGGTGAGGAGGTAGATTGATGAAACTGTGTTTGTTACAGATTTTATTTAATTTAACTGAATTTAAAAGCAATTAATTATCTAAAAACACAGGATATAAGACCTATGCTTTCTGGTAATAACGTGCATTAGTAACCCGGTGTTTTTCCATTGTGTTCAGGGTCCAATGGGAATAAAGAGACCTGTGGGGCCAGCTGGACTAAAAGGCGTATCTGTGAGTAAATGGGTTGTTTTTTACTTTCAAAACAACCTCAGAAATGTGAGAATGATGCATGCTATTACACAAAAAAACTAAATAATTCAGCCCTTTATATTCAGTCCTTTCAGCAGCGACACCTGTGTTTTAATTTTTAACGAGCAGGTCAGAGAAGCTTCAGGTGTTACAGGATTTAATAAAATATGTCACACAGAGATTAACATATTTTAATCCCTGTACTGTATGTAGAAGGAATATTACTTTAGTTTGTTCTCCACATTTTGACTTTTGATTATATTTTTGATGGTAGAAACATGGCGTTAAACACTGCTTTCCTTCTGTTGTCCACATGCTGGTATTTAGACAGTCATTATGGGATGCATTGCATTACATTAATGCACACAATATAAACAATTATCTTGTTTTTCATTACTGCACACATTTTATTCCAATTCTATTTCTACGATTTCAATTATATTCAATGTAATAAATATTGCTATATTTTCTTAAACGTTGCTTTATTTCAGGGGGATAAGGGAAACTCTGGACCTCCTGGACAGAAAGGGCCAAAGGGAGATGAAGGGGAAAGAGGCAACCGAGGGCCACAGCGAGGAAAAGGGCCCCCAGGGAAACAGGTGGAGAATTACTTATTATTATTTTTGAATTGTGAACTCCGGTTAGGGTTGTTGTGGCAGCCATTTCGGCCAAATTCCAAACCACACCCTACCCACTCCCCCTTAGTGATGGAGTGAACTCCGTTTGTAGTCTCACTCGCAGCTGAACTCCCCTCGCTCTGGCAGAAACAGGTCACTTTTCGTAACAACGGTTTCAAAGCAGCATCTCTGTATACAAATAATATACAAAATAATATAAAAAATAAAATAAAAATCTTTAATGGTGTTTCTTTTTTTATTTTAAAATCAGATGTTTATAAGCTGCTTCGTTTTTGCAACAGTCCCTGCAAATACACACAACTTTATAATAAAATGCACAAATGTACCGTTTTCTAGACTAAACATGGGGACGTGTAATGTTTTCATGAAACTAGTGTAGCGGGGATCTTTTTACTGGGGGGACGCTATTTTAATTAGGTCATCCCAAACACATCTCCTCCGTCCATACCTCTTGAGCTAGCCAGGGGAACGTTGCTAGCGCAGCTAACGTGCACGTTAGCTAGCATTATCCACGTCTTTATGCGGCTCTTCTGATGATGTACTGTATGTAGTAGGCTACTACAAGCTTCACTTGTAGCTTCGGTGCTGCTAGCCTCTTTCTTCTTGTGAATTATATTCTTTTTAGAAAAGAAGTCAAGTAAAACATGTTAGCCTGCCATTATAGAACTTTTTCGTTAGCGTTCTTGGGGGAAAGAGATGCCGCAAAATCGGCGGGCGGGGTCAAATCATAATTTTTTAAGGAAAGTTTTTATTTTTATTATAATTATTGTGAAATGTATTATTTTGTTGTCATTATTACAACACATGCACACTTGCAACTGATAACACTGGCAATGATTTTATATTTATTAGACTATTAAAAAAAAGATCATGCTCCAAATAAGTGGGGGTACGGTGTACCCCCGCGTCCAACGCCCACTACACCACTGCATGGAACTATTTATAAACAGCTTGTTTCCTGACGGACACACAGCATTGGTCGGTCAGGTGGAGCAGCAGGGGAAGTCAGGTGATGCAGACTCTCTGATGGAGGGCTTGATAACCCACTGCCCCTCATCACTCGTTGGTTCCTCCACGTGAACGCGCAAACGGAGGGGTAGTGTGTAGGGGGCGGTTTGGAATTGAGCCTTACACTATAAATCCCCCACCTGCAGAAGACCCACTGGGTTCTGTTCAGAGCAGTTTGCAGGCTGGTAGGAGTGGCCTTTTGCAATTGTAATGGCTTGAATATTGGCCCTGTGAAGACCTCAGAGTGTTCTAAAGAATTCAGACTTATACATTATACATTTCTTTAAAACATGTTGTTCATTCTTCATCTGCCAATCAGCTTGTTTCTGCCTCAGTGTGACCAAGATTCCTCTCAACGAATACACACCTGTTTGCAGCAGAAAGTCCACTGGATGGCAGCGAAAGCAATCCCCCAGTACACCATCCCAGTACCTCACCTTAACAAAATTGCTCTAATATATCTAAAAATATCCACCCCAAATTGCCATTAAATTATATTTAAGTATAATTGTTTACCTCCTTACGTCCTGACCATAACCCCCAAATATTCATTCAATTTTAAAGAATTGTAACTCTTTAAATCCAGTTGGTTTACATAATGCCAGTGTTTTTATGATTTAAAAAAACTATAAAACTAATTATTTTCTGTGTGTTAGACGGACTTCTTTGCACAGTGTGTGATATGTCGATGATAGGGAACAACACTCATTAAATGCATTTATTTGTTATGCAGGAAACCAGGAAACTAGCCTGTATTTCCTCAAAAGGTCAAAACGAAAAATGACTGGTTGGAAATAATACCAGTATAATCTGGAAGCCAGTAATTGTGGTTTTAATGGGAAGTTTCTGATCTTAAGTGGAGAAAAATTGCCATCAAATAATATTTAAGTATTCTTTTTGACCTCCTTACCATAATCACCAAATATTCATTCAATTTTAAAGAATTTGAACCTCAGTTAAATTAATGCACCAGCTCTTACAATGGTCTGGCTTTCTGCATGTTTCTTCTACTTCAGCATTTGTATCTTTATGGTTAATTGCACTTATTGGAAGTGGATAAAAGTGTAAGCTAAATGTCATTGAATTGAAGCCATAACGACTGTCACCCTCTCTTTCAGGGATCTCGGGGGTCACTTGGGGTCAAAGGAAGAGCCGGAGTGTCGGGACTGAAGGTCAGAAACTAAGAAATGTTGGATTCATCTGATGAACTAAAGTCTGCCAGGTTTGGTTTGTAGCTTCTGAAATGTGTGATGCTGTGTTCCTCAGGGTGAGCTCGGGACCAGAGGTTCTTTAGGGAGACCCGGTCAGTTCGGACCGGGAGGAAACTCGGGGTCAGCGGGGGTCAAAGGCCAGAAGGGGCTCCGGGGACACAATGTTAGTAACACCGTTTCATTATTACAGCGTCAATGTCAGCGTCAACACCTACCGTATTTACAATGTGGTTTTTATGTGGGAAGTATTGGAGTACAAATACTTTGTTACTGTACTTAAGTACATGTTTCTGGTATCAGTACTTTACTCCACTACTTATTTTTCTGACGATTTTTTACTTTGACTTCTTACATTTTGAACTCAAATACCTGTACTTTCTACTTCTCACATGTTGAACACAAATACCTGTACTTTCTACTTCTTACATGTTGAACTCAAATACCTGTACTTTCTACTTCTTACATGTTGAACACAAATACCTGTACTTTCTACTTCTTACATGTTGAACCCAAATACCTGTACTTTCTACTTCTTACATGTTGAACTCAAATACCTGTACTTTCTACTTCTTACATGTTGAACTCAAATACCTGTACTTTCTACTTCTCACATGTTGAACACAAATACCTGTACTTTCTACTTCTTACATGTTGAACTCAAATACCTGTACTTTCTACTTCTTACATGTTGAACTCAAATACCTGTACTTTCTACTTCTTACATGTTGAACACAAATACCTGTACTTTCTACTTCTTACATGTTGAACTCAAATACCTGTACTTTCTACTTCTTACATGTTGAACCCAAATACCTGTACTTTCTACTTCTTACATGTTGAACCCAAATACCTGTACTTTCTACTTCTTACATTTAGAACTCAAATACCTGTACTTTCTACTTCTTACATTTAGAACTCAAATACCTGAACTTTCTACTTCTTACATGTTGAACACAAATACCTGTACTTTCTACTTCTTACATGTTGAACCCAAATACCTGTACTTTCTACTTCTCACATGTTGAACTCAAATACCTGTACTTTCTACTTCTCACATGTTGAACTCAAATACCTGTACTTTCTACTTCTCACATGTTGAACCCAAATACCTGTACTTTCTACTTCTCTCATTTTCCAAACAGCTGGTTCCTTTAGTTTGAATGTGTGTTTGGTGGCGTGATCATTATTATCTTTTATTACATTGCTTAGTTGAATACTCGATTCTGATTGGTCAATTCAGAACATGTGACACGTTGTTAATCCAGTAGTACAGACCGCTGTCAATGATTTATTGACCGTTGTTAAGGACGCTCACATCTGCAGAAAGAAGTCCGGTCGATTGAACTGTATACAGTTTGCTTTTCGAACTGTTTGCTTGTCTTTAGTTTTCCGCTGTCTCCCGTCTGAGAGCAACCTGGAGGATTTTAATATTAATTTTAATATATTTGGAGAACACAGGATGAACGGTTAGTGGCTGATGAGTCCCCAGCGAAGAAAAGAAAAAGACAAGAGGGACAAGAAAACAGCGGAGAAGTAACGGGGCAGAAACCCTCCTTTTTACGCAGCGGTCCAGACATAGACATCAAACGGTGACACATATTCAGTTGGCAGTTCCTTTGGCATTAGGGCAGGGGTCTCTAGATACTTTCCAAGGTTTGACATCATGAAGTGTGCTACTTTTAAAGCAAGCAACGATGTTTTCAAATCTGTAATCAAAAAGCTCCTCAAAAGCGCTATGGAAGCAGTTCCTGCCGTTGCTACGTAGTTCAAACGGTAACAACGGACTATTTTTCTTAGCGGATGCATGTCAATTTAAATCAATACAACTATTTTTTAAATCAATAAAATCATTTTCTAAATCCATAAAAGCATTTCAATTAATATTGGGAGTCATGTCGTTACTTTGTTGAGAATGTGACCGTGTAATAAGCGGGATAATGTGCTTTGCGTCGGGTTCCCTGATCCGCCTGTCGGGTGCTCTTTTACCCACAATGACCGCCTCGCTGCACATCATCCCTTACTTATTATCTATCTATCTAATGTTTGGATGAAGCGTGTATTTTCTCAGTTACAAATGCCATGTGGTTACTAAAAGGTTTTTTCTATATTTAGTTGTGATTCAGATAATGTCTGAATGAAGAGATAGACCTGCTAGAAGGTGTACCATGTAGACCTGGTATGATTACCTAACTAATATCTATTTTACAACTTTTTTCATAATTCATTCAGCGTTGAGTGGCAAATAAATTGCAGAAAATGTTGTTTTCAGCCTTTAATTATGAAGATTTCCCTATTTTGTATCTGTTTTATTATTATATTAAAGGTGGGGTAGGTAAGTTTGAGAAAGCAGCTCGGTGGCTAGAATTTGAAAATACACAACCGGAACAAATCTGCCACTTCCTCACAGAGCCCCTCCTCCAACACACACGAACGCGCACATGACCAATGAGGGCACGAGATCAGTTTGTGCCCAGATGGAAGGCTGACAGGCAGGTAGGCCATCCAGTTACTTTAGCCGGCTCAGATGATTGGTCGTGTTTTTTACAGCGCCACGGCTTCCACTGATGACTTTGATTTGTTGTCAAAGCACTTCAGATATTCATTGCTATCGGGATGTTAAGAGCATTCCATGGAATATAACAAAAAGTGTATCTCGAGCCGGTTTCTCCAACTTACCTACCCCACCTTTAAAGTGAATATCTTTGGGTGTTGGACTGACAAACAAGACTTGGACAACTTTGACTTTTCTGGACGTTTCATAAACCATTAATGAATCTATAAACTAAGACATTTTAACATCTTGCTGTTTCAATAATGTGTTTTTACACCTTCTCATTGCAGGGTCCACCTGGCAGATCAGGCCCCCCTGGAAGAATTGGACCATCGACACCAGTACGTTTTAATAGATTTAATGTGGCATATATATCACAACATTTGACATAGAAACTTTGCAACTTTGTTTTCTATGTTTGATATGATATGAAGTTTGAACCTATAGTTACATCCAACCAGTTAATGTGCATGCTCCGTTATGAAAGCCTCTACCACTGGATGGCAGCGAAAGCAAGACAAAGCTGCTCTAATGTATCTAAAAACATCTACCCCAAAGTGCCATGAAATTATAATTAAGTATTATTTTTTTACCTCCTTACGTCCTGACCATAAGCCCCAAATATTCATTCAATTTTAAATAATTGTAACCCCAGTTAAATCCAGTTGTTTCACGTAATGCCAGTGTTGTTATGATTTTAAAAAACTATTAATTTGTTTCTGTATGTTAGAGGGATCTTTTTACACAGTGATATGTCGATGGTAGGAACAACACTCATTAAATGCAGGAAACCAGCAAAGCAGCCTGTATTCCCTACACACTTAATGTAAATAATATCCTGCTATACATTGTGTTAACTGAAAATCGGCCCGTTAATAGTGTTTTATTTGTCTGAGTTTTATAGATTTTTTATCTTCACGTCAACGTGTATATTTTCTACTATATTTTCTATTTTGAGATGTTTTAAATGTCATAATTTGCTCCATGGGGCAACCACATATTGGTTCTATGTGGTTGGAAATAAGTATGATTTGGAAACTAGTAATTGTGGTTTTAATGGGGACATTTTTTACCTTAAGTGTCTTAGGTTGCGTTCCGATCATCCAAAAATCAGCTCCTATCTCCTATTCTTTGACCTCTGAGTGAAAGGTCACGGGGTTAAGGGATAGTGGATAGGAGAATTCAAAAGGATTTAGGAGAAGAGACCGTGGTACTTTAGAGAATCGACTGCACTTCACTATCCGACGTGTTTCTGATGCTCCAGCGGACGTCCTGAATGTGCGTCTGCTGCTGTGGGGAAACTATGGAGACTACAGTTCTCTATACAGCGGACTACAACATGGATGTTCAATAAGAACGAGGGACTCCTGTGAACTCATCTAGAGACTCTGTGCTCTGACGCTGTTGCTTTATGCTTTATGAACGTGGACAACAGAGAAACAGATTCTTCAGGACCAAAGCTGGAATTGAAATAAAAAGGAAAGTGAAACTTCTGCTCGTCCCCCTCTCCCTCCGGTCCACATGAATACAAATGATCCCAATACGTATGATTGATGGAAAGTTAAATCAATACAGATGTATTTATTATAAACGTTAGTCCTTAACATCTATCTCTGTGTATATCACCATTCAAACATCTTTTAAAAGCTGAACAAACCCCACACAGCTCAGTAAAGACTGTGAGATGTTGACTTTATTTGATCATTTCAGTAAAAACTAACGTTCATATTTCTCTCTTTGATTATAATACTGATGAACGTTCAAAACAAAGCACTTTGGCAACTTACCACATACGTTTTAAAATGCTTAATAAGCACCGTAACTTTCATGATATCATTTCTCCCATTATCGTTTGTATCCGTGAACGGCCGACTGTTGTGTGACGGCAAATGCTGCGGCTGCAATGCATTGTGGGGCAGCATTTTCTCCTCTCCTTTCGGTTAGGGAGGTCCAGTGGTTCCTAAGCTAAAGGAGGTTATAAAGGAAGTTTGAAACCTCCTTTCCTTTCATTTGGAGAATTGGAACGGCACTTATCATGGCTGCCACTGAGGGGCTTCCGGGTCATTTCACTCCGTTAGGAAGGTTCCTAAGCTAAACGGACTATTGGAATGCAACCTTAGTATCTATATTCAGCCGGATCTCCCTCCCACCTGACATTCGGAATATTGAGGCTCAATTCCAAACCACGCCCTACACACTACCCTTACACCCTACCCCTCCGTTTGCACGTTCGCGCGGAGGGTCCGCCACATTAAGTGCTGTTCCAAACCAACGAGTGTGGAGGGGAGTGGGTTATCAGTCTGCATCCCCTCACCCTGCTGCACTACCTGACCGGTCTCAACGCTGTGTGTGTCCGTCAGGAAACAAGCTGTTTACAAACCGTTCCAGTAAACATCCACTGATAAATTGCGATGTGAACAACCTCATGATGACCTTAGGATCGTATACCTGTGTTTAGTCATACCTATGCATTTTATTATAAAGTTGTGTATATTTACAGACTGTTGTTGTATTATCATTATTATTATTATAACAGCTGATTTTAAACTTCCAAATTAAAATACCTAATGCATTAACACAGCCTAAAGGAGTGCATTAAACACGAAATGACACATTGTGCATGAAACAGCTTAGACAAAACAAACACAACTTCAAAACCTGATCATGTTTTATATTTGTGTTAAAACATTAATTTGACTCATTTCACGTGTCTTTCAGGGTTTGCCCGGCAACAGAGGAGAGGGTGGAAAGAGTGGAAACCCTGGAGCAAAGGTGTAATAAACTATTTAGTAACTCTAACACAGTGTAATGCCTCCATCCATGTGAAGGAGTTCCCTTTACAGCAGTGCTTCTCAAAGTGTGGTCCGCGGACTACTGGTGGTCCGTGAGCGCCCCCTAGTGGTCCGTGAGTATATGTAAAGTTTGAGAAACACTGCTTTACACATTATGTTTCTCTGCTGTGTGTTTCAGGGCAGTCACGGTGGGACGGGGAGGCCCGGTGTTCACGGCTTCAGAGGAGACATGGTGGGTGTTTAATCTGGTTGAGTGTATTTATAATAGTCTATTTAATATAATAGAATATTTTTAGAATATTTTATGAATTGTAAGGTGTCCTTGGGTGCTTTGAAAGGCGCCTCTAAATAGAATGAATTATTATTATTATTAATTATTTAATTATGTGTGACCAATGTCTCCTTCTGTCCTCCTCAGGGCGTTAGAGGTCATAAAGGGGCAAATGGAGAGCCTGGTACGAGAGGAAAAATGGTAAAATATATATATATTTTAACTCTCAGCCTTTGAAATGTAATCATTCAGTGTTATTATTATTATTATTTTTGTAATACTCTTTTTATTGTCATTTTTGTAAACATTCAGACATAAGATATACATACATACAACATACACCCGCATACGTGCTCAAATGTGTGCCGAATAGTTACCGCGCATATAGCATACATCTCTCCATGGGGGGCAATAATCTCACTTTAATTATGTAGCAAGATATCTGTGTTTATCTCAGCTTACATACCAAGTCCTTAAATAAAAGCACAGAGAGAACATTAATAAAAATAAGAGGTGTGGCCTCATTGCAATGAGAAACATCGAATAGAAGAAAAAAAAGAAAAGTCATTATTTTAGGTGTGTGTGTGTGTGTGTGTGTGTGTGTGTGTGTGTGTGTGTGTGTGTGTGTGTGTGTGTGTGTGTGTGTGTGTGTGTGTGTGTGTGTGTGTGTGTGTGTGTGTGTGTGTGTGTGTGTGTGTGTGTGTGTGTGTGTGTGTGTGTGTGTGTTTTAGGGGACGTTGGGGAAGAGGGGGTTCGTTGGCTCTGCAGGAGCTAAAGGGTCATCTGGAGCTGCTGGTCCTCCAGGTGGGCCGGGGTCTAAAGGAGTTCAGGGGCTGAAGGTGAGGGGGAAGCAGTTATATGGTTTTATTGAAAATATATAATCTAATAAATAACATTTGTATTTAATGGAGATAATGTGTTCATTAGGGGAAAAGAGCCCAGGCTGGAAGGAAAGGAAACAGAGGAGCTGCTGGGAAAAAAGTGAGCAAAGTTTTGAATGAGTTGCTTTAATGATTAATAAAATGTTCTAATTATTAATATATTTATTTAATGATTTTGAGAAAAAAGTCAGAATTTTAAGATTTTTGAAAAAAACTGATTTCCAGAAAAAGTAAGAATTCTAAAATGTTGAGAAAAAAAGTCAGAATTCAGATTTTTTTAGAAACAAGTCAGAATTAAGAAATGTTGAGAAAGAGTCAGAATTTAGTTTTCAGGAAAAGTATGAAAAAAAAATGTCCAAAGTCAGAATTTTCAGACAAAAAGTCAGAATTTTAAGATTTTCTGAAAAAGTCAGAATTCAGGAATGTTGAGCAAAAAAGTCTGAATTCCGAAAAAAAAATTCAAAGTCAGAATTTTAAGTTTTTCAGAAAAAAGTATGATTTTATTTATTCTTCACCTTTTTAAGAAATGATCTTAATCCAAACAATCCTGATCACTAATGTCTGATATATAAATGTTTAATCAAAATCTGTATTAAGTTACAGCGTCTTAACAGAGGCAGTAATGCATCCAATGAATTCTGTCCTTCAGGGGGGTGAAGGTCCACGAGGAAGACCAGGTTCTGCTGGAGCGCCTGGAAAACCCGCAAGTATCCCTTTTGACGAATACAATAAACTCATCCCTGAATCTATTGATTACCTGAAAAATCTGCTCATTTCAACGGACACAATGACACGTTGATAACCCAAAACACACTCTTTACCCGTACACAAACCAAAAAGTTCATTTATCTTTAAGTTTATTCAACAGGATTGCTGATAGATTGCACTTTTATCCAGTTATTTCAAATCATGCTCATCAGTGTGTACAAGAGGGGCAACAAGTGTAAAATAAAAATAATTCAGAATTACTGTCAGCTTCTGTTTATGACCTGCCAAATTAAAATATTAATTTATCTATGAAGGCTTTTTTGTTTGTGTTTAAAAACATTCATTGTTTTGTTTAGTAGAAGAAATACAGTAAGCCATGTACAAAATAATGTTTCTTTTTATTATTGAGACTTATTATTAATTTAATTAATTAAAAAAAAATATATTCAACACACATTAATAATCACATTCTGATGCTTTGGGCTGTAATGATATAGTAGATCCAAAAGCAGTACAAACAGGGAGGAGCAAGCGAAGTGGAACAAAAGGAAAAATAACTAACAAACCGGGAATATACTCAGAATTTAGAGATTTTCAGAAAAAAACTAACAGAAAAAGTCATAATTCTGAGAATTTGAGAAAAATATGATTTTTTTTTCCAAAATCATAATTTTAAGATTTTCAGAAAAAAGTGTGATTTTCGGAAACTAATCTGAATTTTAAGATTTTCAGAAAAAAAGTCAGACTTTTGTGATGTTTGAAAAAAGTCCGGATTTTAAGATTTTCAGAAAACAAAACGCGAGCATGAATTAAAAGCTGGTACAACACAAACAAATGGCAGGGGCAGGCGAGGAGGAACAAAAGGAAAAATAACAATCAAAACAAGAACAAACCGGGACTATAATCAGAATTTAGAGATCTTCAAAAAAAAGTCATGATTTTGAGATTTTGAGAAAAAAGTCAGAACTCTGAGATTTTGAGAAAAAAGTCAGACTGTTAAGATTTTTGAAAAAAACGGTTTTTATTCAAAACATTAGAGAAAAAAAGTCAGGATTCTGAAATGTTAAGAAAAAGTCAGGATTGAAAATTCTGAAAAAGTATGATTTTTTTATTTTCAAAGTCAGAATATTAAGATTTTCAGAAAAAAGTATGATTTTCAGAAAAAAATCTGAATTTTAAGATTTTCTGAAAAGAATAACACACAAAACAAGAACAAACCAGGAACACTCTGATCAGGGAAATCCAGACGCAAACCACAGGAAAAACGACGAACTCACAGAAAGGGAAAGCAAGGTTGCCGTCAAAATGGAAATTAGAAACCTTCCTCACAGAATGAAATGACCCGGAAGTCCCTCAGTGTCAGCCATGATGAGAGCTGTTAGAATTATCTCGATGATAGGAAAGGAGCTTTGAAACTTCCTTTATAACCTCCTTTAGCTTAGGAACCACTGGACCTTCCTTTACGAAAGGAAAGGAGTGGAGGGTGAGGGTGACAACCATAAGTTTCACTTCTCTTTTTTATTTCAATTCCAACCTTGGTCATGTTTCTCTGTTGTCCACGTTCATAAAACAACACCATCAGAGCACGGTGCAAAGTATCTCGATGCACTTAAAGTAGTCTTATTAAACATCCATGTAGTCCGCTGAATACAAAACTGTTTCCCCCCAGCAGACGCACATTTGTGACTTCATAAATACGTCGGATAGTGAAAGTGCAGTCGATTCTCAAAGCAAAGTCTCTTCTCCTAAGTCCTTTTGAATTCTCCTATCCACTATGCCTTAACCCCGTGACGTTTCCCTCAGAAGTCAAGGAATAGTGGATAGGAAAAGACGATAGGAGATGATTTTTGGACAATTCGACAGCAACCCAAGACAGAAGGGTAATCACAAGAAACAGCTGGAGAGGGGAGGCGACAGGAAGCAAATACAGACATGAGACAAGGGGTGAATGACTTTCAAAGTAAAACAGGAACCCGACAGACTGTGACAATCCCAAATGACACAGAAAATAAACAGATAGTGACATAGAGTTGTATTCAAGCTCACAAAGAACCGAAAGAGAGGAATGTCTTGACGATTATTTCCTTGTCTTGTGATCTTGTTTTCAGGGCCTCAGTGGTCTGGATGGGTTACTCGGGGTTGAAGGAAATCCTGGAGATCCAGTAGGTTAAAACAGTCCTTACTATAATACATGTAGTCGTTATATTGTTCATCTTTTTACTAAATTATGATCTGTTCGTCCCCAAAGGGTGATGTAGGTTTCAGAGGAGCTCCTGCGAAACCTGGCAGCACTGGCAAAATGGTAAGCTCCAAAACACACATGGATGACGTGCATAACTTCACCATAAAACCATATTTTGTGACATTAAATACATCTAAAATGTGTTTAATGTTGTAGGGAAACCCTGGATCTCCTGGGGTCAGAGGAAGCAGTGGAGCACCAGGGTTTAAGGTACAACATTATTGCCTTTATTCATTTTTTTATAATGAATTGAAATATTCAAAATGTACTGTATATTCACTGTGGACATGTGTATATAGTTTGATGTACCCCTGGTGTGCAATAACACTGCCTAACCATCAAGTAACTAAGTACTTATTTGACTTTATTAACGTGTGATTGTCCCTCAATATAATGTGTTAGATAGATAGATGGATGGATGGATGGATGGATGGATGGATGGATGGATAGATAGATAGAGAGATAGACAGAGAGATAGGTAGATAGATGGATAGATAGATAGATAGATAGATAGACAGAGAGATAGGTAGATAGATGGATAGATAGATAGATAGATAGATAGATAGATAGATAGATAGACAGAGAGAGAGAGAGAGAGAGATAGATAGACAGGTAGGTAGATGGATAGATAGAAAGGGAAATGTTGCAGCAGCATAAAAAACAAGGCAATTAAGAAATTAGAGAAATTAAGACACAAGAAATCAATTAAAAAAAATATAGATGTGGAAAATATTCATGTGGAAAAACACTTTTCCAGTAACAAATATAATGCAGGATATTATTGTGCAATTATTGTTAACCTACGTATTGCATATTGCCTTTTAATCTGCTCTATAATGAAATGTCCTACTGATGTCCTGTTCTGTGTTTCAGGGTAAATCTGGATTAAAAGGAAAACAAGGACCACCTGGACCAATGGGGCCAAAGGTATAGAAAGCAGAATAATAATTTTAAAACAACATCCATAAAATACTTAACATAACATCTGTAAATATCTGTATGATCTGTACAGGGTCTTCCAGGACTGAGAGGAGAGAAGGGAGAGTCTTCAATCTCTGGTCTGAAGGTAAAGTCCAACATTAATGCCACTTTCCCACCAAAGCGCTTACAGGGCCAGTTCGGAGCTAGTGCCCAATTCCCCACCAGTTCTTCCTGTTTCCACCGCAGAGGGCTCTTTGCCCCCGAACACCGATTCTTATCTGGCTCCACTCGACTGCCCGTCCAGAAACCAAGAACCAAATATGTCACGCTTACTTAAACGCTGATGTCAGAACGCAGCACCAGTTGGGCTCTGGGCGGTGGGAACACAACTGGGGCTAAAAAGAAGACCCGGTTCAGAACCAGAAAAGCACGGAGCTAGAACTGGAACTAGTTTACCTTTTAAGAAATGATCTTAATCCAAACAATCCTGATCACTATTTTCTGGTAAATAAATCTTTAATTAAAATCTGTATTAAGTCGCAGAGTCTTAACCGGGGCAATAATGCATCTGATTTCAATTCGGAGCTAGTGTCTGATTAAGTACCGGTTCTTCCTGTTTCCACCGCAGTGAGGCCAGTTCTTGACTCCCGAAAACCAGTTATTATTTGCTCGTCCAGAAACTAAGAACCATATATGTCACGCTAACTTTAACGGTGATGTAATGATGAAGCACAAGTTGGGCTCTGAGCGGTGGAAACACATCTGGGGCTAAATAGAAGAACCGGTCCAGAACCAGAAAAGCACGGAGCTAGAACTGGAACTGGTTTGGTGGGAAAGGGGTATAAATGTACTGCATTACGGGGTTTATTGGGGAAAATATGTTTTATTTATCATTAAGATGGTTTATGTTTTCATTTCCAATGATATACTTGACTCGTTGTTGTAAGAATATACTAATGGGAAACGATTTTACGATAAGCTCTGATCGGCTTGCAAAAATCAGACACAATTACACTGTTGATAATTGTTTGTTGACAACTTTATTTACAGGGTCTCCCAGGTGAAATGGGAATATTTGGACTAGTCGGGCCATCTGGGCTAAAGGTTGGTTGAAATATTTGAAGATTAGAGTAATTTACATTCCAAAAAATGCAAAATGTCTCCTGCTTTACCACATTGTTACCTTCCAGGGGAATCCTGGTCTGCAGGGGCTGAAGGGTCGAACAGGCCTTAAAGGAAAGCAGGTGAGTGGATTTTACTTCCCTTTTAAATGTTTTTAGCAGTAATTTAATAATGAACGTACTTATTTTCACAGGGAGAGGCCGGTCCTCGGGGTCCACACGGGCGTAAAGGCATCCTCGGACTCGCTGTACGTTGCTTTGATATTCTGCTCTTTGATAAAGTTATGAAACACTTCACTAAAGTAATTTCTGTTTTTTCTTACAGGGCCAGCTTGGGAAGAAGGTGAGACTTTGTAATGCCTCCATGCAAGCGTGATTTTAGGAAACGCACTGATTAACAAGACCTACAAAGTCATTTGGGTAAAAAAGTCAGAATTCTGATATTTTCAGAATTTAGAACATTTCAGAAAAATGTCAGAATTATAGGAAAAAGTCCTAATTTTGAAATGTTCAGAAAAAAATCTGATTTTTTGAAAAATTTCAGAATTTTGAGATTTCCAAGAAAAAGTCAGAATTTTCACAGAAAAGTCTGATATTCTGAGAATTCTGAGATTTTGGGCCGAAAATCTGAATTCTGATTTTTTGAGAAAAAAAGTCAACATTTTGGGAAAAAGTCAGAAAAACTCGGCATTTTCTTAAAAGTCAGAATTTTGAGATTTTCAGAAAGAAATCTGTATTTTAGGAAAAAGTATTTAAAAAAAATATATATAAACAGCAAACTGACAATGCTGTAATTTATGTTTTTTGACTATGAAGGTTAAATGTGTTCTTTGGCCGGATCTCGTGTCCTGCATCCTGATTTCACTGTTTTCAAATGTGCTTTTGCAACAAAGAATTGTTTTTGAAAGCTCATGCCTGAAATTATTCCAGTCTTTCATTATTTGCAGTTACCATGTGTGTGAATAGTGAGATTTGTTGAAATGCATTAGTCGTATCGAGACAGAGTCTGACTGTGTTTACAGGGAATGAAAGGAGTCGAAGGAGGGAGAGGACCAAAGGGAGTGAGAGGCAAGCCAGGACCTCCAGTAAGACATTCACTCAGTTAAAACAAAAGAAAGTTAACTGTAACATACTGTGAAGTTTGAAGAGGCATTTCAATTGTAATGTATTGCCATGAGTTTCTCCCCTTTTTCCTCACAGGGGAAGCCAGGAGCACCGGGCATCAAACGCAGGCCTTCACAAAGACGGGGATCAAAGCCTGAACTCAGACCGCTTCGTCAGAGACCCAAAACAGCACGCATTAAAAGATTCAAACCTGAAAACATGCCGCGGTTCAGACTAACACCGGCCCTCCTGAAGGTACACAGATCGTGGGTTCAAGTGTCCCTCTCAGATAAACTTTATCTACACCATGTCCCTGATTTGTTTTGTGTCACGGCTTCTGTCCACATAATGCGTAGCAGTTCAGTCAGACAACTCACGTGTTTCTTGATATGTTAGAACAATCTCCCTGTTCCCCGGCTTGAGCTTGAACCTCAGGATCCATGTATCTGTGATCCTCTCCAGAATGGAAGGAGTCATCACATACAGAGCATCAACTAGTTCCTGAACAGTGTCCTTCACATGCTGATATCCAAGAGAGGGAGTTACACAGTCACAAGATGGAGGAATAGAAAGCAGTATTCAATGTTTACTTCAGATTAGCTCCACGTCAGAAATGAGCATGCTTGATGTCTCTCTCCATAGAGGCTGAATCATCATGTTAATCACAGAGCTATCATCTGCCTCAAACAGTCCTGATGCTCTTCTGGGTAATCACACATCCTGTCATGTTCACAGCTACAGTTGATACCTTTGTTAGCATGCTGCTCTCATACTGGAAGAGGACATTCAGGATTGTCTCAACAGTTTACATTTGTTATAGTTTTTAATAAGTGTAAGTGTTCCCTTCACATCTTCCCTTGACCCCATTAACCCCAGGGGTCCAGGAGATGGTCTGAGGAGGAAGAGGAGGAGGAAGAGGAGGAGGAGGATTCGTTCAGCTGGCCTCAGGGAACCAAAGAGGATCCTGCCACCTCCTGCTACGAGCTGGGACTCATACACCCTCACCTGAGCGATGGTGAGCCTCTGAATACACTGCACTGTTTACTGAATGCTTCTGAATGGTGGGGCACTAAAGTGGATCATCTCTCAGGCTTCTTTTACATGGACCCCAACCAAGGCTGTCCGCACGACTCTGTGAGGGTTTTCTGTAACTTCACAGCAGGAGGAGCGACCTGCATCGAGCCTCTACCCTCACAGGTACACTCACTTACTCCTACATTCACATGTATCATTATTATAACTTGTAGTGGCGATGTTGTCCCTAAACTACAAATATCCAATCAAAGAAACTGCACAAAATCAAACTGCAGCTAAGGCACCAGGTAGCCAATTGTAATTGTTAATCTCCTGTTCTTTAGATCAAACTAAGTTGGAAACCAAAGAAGAAGAATGCACCTGTCCAATGGTTCAGTCAGCAGCACGCTGGGAACAAGGTAACACATTTTTAATTAATGGAGAAACTTTTGATGAATCTGAAAACTGACTCCTGTGTGTCTCTACAGTTTGAGTACTCCGGCCTGGATGTGGTCCAGCTGAGGTTCCTGCGGCTGCACAGCCTCTCGTCCTCACAGCTCCTGACGCTCCGCTGCTCAGAGAACAGCTCCAGATCTGCAGGAGACACATCGTCAGCTGATCACCTGGTGGGAGACACACCGTCAGCTGATCACCTGGTGGGAGACACACCGTCAGCTGATCACCTGGTGGGAGACTCCGGCACAGAAATCCCTTC
>NW_022991207.1:110046-112546 GCF_902827175.1 Gymnodraco acuticeps | reverse complement strand
CCCTATCCGCCTCCTCCCCATCCACCCTCCCTACCCCCATCCACCACCTCCCCATCCACCTCCTCCCCATCCGCCTCCTCTCCATCCATCCACCTCCCGCCATTAATGCAGTCGGGGTGATTCACGCAGAAATGTCATCATTTAAAACTGTTCTTCCTCTTCTCCGTAGCCGTTCTTCTGACTGTTTCCAAAGACTTGAGGGACAGAAATGGCAGGAAACGAACAAAGGCAGGATTACGGGGCTGAATGCACTGCCTGATGGTTAACAATATCCCCTCATGGACCTGGAAGATAAACAGGGAAAATACTCTAGTTATATAACCAACAATCACTTTAAACAGAGATCTCTTAAAACACGACTAATAAGTTAGACAAAAGTTCAATGTGATGTAACAGAGATATTTATATTCCTCAGCTTTCCCAGCGGTGGGTTTATTTATTTAAAATATATCATTTGCAACATTTCCTTATTCAAATGTCAAAAAGCGATTACCCTATGGTATTTATACATTCTTTTTGAGTAGCGTACATCCAATACCTGTTCTAGCTAGCATCAGGCTATAAAAGAACTACATCACAGTCACATGATTTAACATCACAGCCAATGAGGAGATGAGTTTCTCCGTGATCAGCGTGACGACGTTATTATGAATTTAGCCACTCGTTAGAACCGCCTGTTTAAAGACACTCTTGGAGCTTTAAATTATTTAATAGTTAAACATTTATTTTCTTGCTGTTTTTGTGTATAGTGAAGGTATTATTACTTAGTGTCGTTATGGAAGTGAGTTAAAGTAGTTTTTATGCTTTCATTTTGAAGGCATGTTTGGGCATTGGGTGATCAGAGCACCTGGTGTGATTGTATATATGGGAGACAGGTGGAGGTGGGAGTAGAGCACTAGTAGGCATGTGTTTTTTACCAGGGTGACACCATGGAGGTATAGTAAGAACTGGATACAGCGTGGGAGGCGGGGTCTCGTTCTTTCCTATGAGAGCTGCTCATTGGCGCATGAAGGCAAAATGGCCCAACTTTTGAGAGAGCGAAACGTCACTAGAATGAATGGAGAGAGAAAATAGAAAATCTAGATTCGGCTTTTAGTGCATTTTACAAATGTAAGTACTAAAAGTTTTTAATAAGGGCTATAAAATAGTTCATACTGGGTAATTTATTTAGTTAAAAAAATGATTGTCTGATTTACAGATGTCTCTTTCCCCATGTTAGTCAATGGGGAAAAGTCTTTCTGGGCCGGGTGACGTCACGGACTGATACGGAAGTTGTAGTACTGCCATTTGGACACAACGAATATTGGGCACAGAGTCTGGCGCACTTCCTGGGGGCTTGGGTGATACAAGCCACAAGGGAAGCCATAAAAAAGGGCTGAAGGAAAGGAATCGATAGGAAAGCTGTCCATTGTACTTTTGTCAATGATATTGGATCATGGAAATAAATGCACAAACGGAGATTCTTGTCTGGACTTGGATCATTATTTCAGGGGTCAAAGCAAATACACATTTGACTTGAAGACAAAGGAACAGGAAGTGCAGAAATGCTGAGTCATTTCAGGGTTTTAGGATTTGTTCCCGCGTCCCTGCTCGCTGACATGGACGCGGGAAGGGGGGGTGTTGAGGGGGCTGCAGCACCCCAACTCTGACTGACTTCCCGCGTCCCTGCTCGCTGCCATCAATGTGTGAATAAGAAGTCAAACATATAAGGCTGCTGTTATTTTGCAGCTTAAAGAATGAATGAGAAAGTTGATGGTGTATTGGTATTTCCACAGATTCCATTCAATCACTATATTTAATTTGACTTTTCAAGGGATATTCTACGCATCCTTTGTTTGTGGGACAGTATCAGACCCAAACGCAGTTCTTGAGCAAAACTTTTCAATATGTTAAACTGTCAGTGGAAACAAAACATTTAAGTTGTATGGGTTTATTTTAACAACGTGATCGCATGATTCCTTCAGGTATTATTGCAGATCTGCTGTAAGCTAGCTAGCTAACCTTGTCCTTTCAGATATACTGACAAAATGTCTTTATACTGTTATATATCTTTATAATATCTACACTTTTTAGTGTCCGCATCTCACGCATTTCTCCCGATTTCTGACAAAATCAGATTTACTCAGGACTGCTTCCACTCGGACTTTAATACAGCTACACCATTGTGTGGTTTCCATGGTTGCACGTCTCTTTAGCAGCGCGAGCAACTCAAAGTCTGAGAGGGTGAGGAAGATTGTCACAGAAAACTGAACAAGAATCGACAACTCCACCCTCTGCTCACTCCTTTCCTGTAAAATACAGGTCCAGCCCACACACATGCTCCATGGAAGATGGTGCTACAGGCCGCAAGGCAGTGCATTTACCACTACAATAAGCATGTTAATGTTAAGCTAATACAGCTCCGGCGATGATCCACTATGTGTCAAGTTGCTGAAGATGTTTCTTCATGTGTTTTGGCACATTTGTGTTTTTATATTGCATTGTATTTGAAGCTTCAGCG